>NW_028261384.1:84313669-84469919 GCF_051295495.1 Thamnophis sirtalis | reverse complement strand
CCAAAAATGCAGCTCAGGAGGGCAGTGCACAGTCCTCCTAAGCTTTGTTTTCGGTGCAACTGCCTCTTGCTCTGCCAATGAAAACAGCTTGGTTTTTCTGGCAGAGCATTTGGGCCACTACAGGTGCCTCCAATTTGATTGATGTCAAGCTAGCTATGCCTACCTGCCTACCTCAAAGTCAGACATAACCCGGATGTGGCCCTCAATGAAATTGAGTTTGACACCTCTGATCTACTTTATCAAATGCCTTACTGAAGTACAAGTTGATTAAATCCACAGTATTCTATTAATTTTGTCACTCTGTCGAATAATGCAATAAGATTTGTATGGCATGATCTGTTTTTGACAAACCCATGTTGCTTTTTAGTTATTACTTTATTTTCCCCTAGGATGGTGTTCGCTAATTTGTTGCTTGATTATCTTTTCCAGAATCTTCCCAGGTATTGAAGTCAGGCTATTAGGTCTATAGTTTCCTGGATCTATTTTTTTTCTTTTTTGAAGATGGGAACTACATCAACTCTTTCCCAGTCTTATGGCAGCTCCCCAATGATCCAGGATCTTTGAAAGATCCAGTGGTTCTGAGATCACATTCGCCAGTTCCTTCAGAACCTTGGGAGTGTAATGCATCTGGTCTTGGTCATTTGAACTCATCTAGAGTGGTCAGGTGCTCACTTACCATTTTCTTTCCTATTTTAACTTGTGTTCCTGTTTTTTTTTTTGTTTTTTTTTGTGGTGCTGTTTTTGATAGGGTGGACTTTTTTTTTTCCTTTCTGTAAAGACATGCAAAAAATGAGTTAAGTAGTTTCTTTTTTCTCCCTGTTGCTTGTCACCTTCTTGCCACTTTCCCCTACTAATGGACCAATTGTTTTCTTGATCTTTTTCTTGCTTTTAACATGTTGAAAGAAGCATTTTTTGTTATTTTTTATTTTTCTTGCAAGCCTTGGTTCATTTGAGCTGTAGCTTTCCTTACTTCATCTTTGCAGGATCAGACTATTTGCTGATATTCTGCCCTAGTCATGTGTCCCTCTTTTCACTTTTTATACTTGTCCTTGGCTATAAATTGGCTGTAAAGGGAGCAGGTTAAGCACTGGACATGGCAGACCCAATGATGCTCCTGGGGTTTCAGATGTGGCTAGGA
This sequence comes from Thamnophis sirtalis, assembly GCF_051295495.1. Lineage (NCBI taxonomy): Eukaryota > Metazoa > Chordata > Lepidosauria > Squamata > Natricidae > Thamnophis > Thamnophis sirtalis. The sequence goes on along the minus strand of NW_028261384.1, from coordinate 84,468,781 downwards.
TGGCAGTTGCAGCAGCCTAGTTGTACATCTTGGGTGTTGCTGTCAATTTTCAGTATATGTAGCCAGGTAGTCTGGACAAGATAAAGCAAAAATAAAAGAGAAGCTTCTAACAATGTCATGTGTCCAATGGGAACCAGAGGCCTGCAGCAGAATGCGGCCCCTTCCCAAGTTTTGGGGGAAATTACTCCCTGAAAAATTTCTGGTGAGACCAATACTCATGCCTTGGCCTTATACTTTGCTGTTTAGTTTTTATCCTCCTTTTGAGAGGGGGGGAGGGTTAACAGAATGCAGAAATTTAATATTTTATAGCAGTCAGATGCATGTTGGGACTGTAAAAAAAAGTTAAGCTAATCACCAAAATAAGCTCTGATCATTGCCTAATTGTCTCATTTCCCAATTTTAATGGTTGTAATAGTTTGTTAGAATGTATAACATTATTTAGTGTTTGATTTTCCTTTAAGATGTATATTTTGGAAGGTTTGTAGGTTACCCTGAGAAAATGGGATTTGAAGAATACTATTTAATAAATTATATTATTATTTTGAATATTTTGCTGTTCTATTTTTTATTGTGTTTATATTTTACTGGTTACTGGCTTCTGAGACCATAGTCTAACAATTTGTTTAAATGTAATCTATAGTTCACACATAAATAACTAAATCAAAATCAAATAAACCCACGCATATTGAGATATTATGTGAACAAGGCAACAGGATAAACTATACTGAGGGTTTCTGTTGGCTTACAATGTTGTGCAATACCAGCCTGCATTTCTCTATGGTAAGATAATCCTTTAGAACTCATATGCGATAGTGGTTAAGGCATCAGGCTAAAATTTGGAAGACCATGAGTTCTAGTTCCACCTTAAGCACAAAGCCAGGTGGGTGACTTTGGTTCAGTCACTTTCAGTCCTAAAGGCTGAATATGGCAATGGCAAATAGCTTCTTAAAAATCTTGTCAAGGAAACTTTAGGAATTAGTTCAAGCAGTTGTCAGAAGTCAAACAAATCTGACTTGAAGGCATGTACACACACAAAATAAGGTAATCCTTTTTCTATAGTGTCAAATGGACATGATTACACCTTTAATTTGAATAGTAGCAATGCAAACTACAGTTAGCATACTCATTTTTGAAGCATTTTAACCTTTATTACAACACTCCTGTACAAATAATCCTATTGTAAGGGTTTATTGATTACATTTAAATGCTGCTCAATTCCCAGTGTTTGGGCAGTTTACAAATTAATATTAAAACAAAACAAAAGAACAAAGATTGCAAAGGTAATAAATCTAGGTGAGAACAAAATAACACAAGGCCTGGAGAAAGCCAGGTTTTCGGGACCCTTTGACAGATTGGAAGGATAGGGGCCATTCAAATCTTGAGTGGGGTTTGTCAATCCAGAAGGCAGGTGCTCTTATAGAGAAGGTGTGCCTTTAGGATCCTGATAGATGATATTATTAATGCGGTTTTCTATTCACCAGAGGAAAATTGTCATCAGATGCAAGAAATCAGGAAACAAGGCCATTCAATTGAATATACCGTATTTTTAGAGTATAAGACATACCTTTCCCTCCCCAAAAGAGGGTGGAAATTTGGGTGCGTCTTATACTCCGAATGCAGCTTTTTTGAAGCCTTTTTTTCAGCTCTAATGAGGTGCTAACAAGTGAAACTCCTTTAGCACCTCATTAGGGCTGAATTCAAAAAAAGCTTCGAATATTTCCCGCCCCCTCATTCCAGCTGGGAGAAGCCAACTTCTCTCAAAAAATTTGAAGACTGCTTTAAGAGGTACTTCTTTTGTACAGCTTCTATTTTGGGTAGATAATCCTCTCAAGGGCAAGGCAGAGTGTTCCTGTGGCTACTTGATTTCTATTCTTTTGGGGATAATCCCTTTAAGGGCAGGCAGGGATTTTTCCTATAGCTATCTGAGTTGGTTTCCTTCAGGCAAGTGCTGGGCTTGTTTGTTGATTCAGGTTTGTTACATTTTAAGTGCTTGTGCTTTTGGCTGAATGACCAGATCTAGTTAAGATATTCCCTCCCCTCTTGCTGGGGAAACAATTTTATTATGCTATTGTGTTTGCTTGCTTTTCTGGTGCTATGGGAATAAAAATGAATACCTGGTAAGAATTGTTTTTCCTAATTTCCTCCCCAAAAACTAAGGTGCCTCTTATACTCCGGGGCATCTTATACGCTGAAATATACGGTAGATTTATTCATTTGCTAACACTCTGCAAGAATCTGAATTACTAATTGTCAATACAAATTAACAGTACTTAACAGTCAACTGAATTCAAGGTGGACTGGATTTAGATCTCTTGTGGGTGTGAAGGGATTTGCGACTGATGATGTGCTTGATCCCTCTGGTTCAATCTAGTCATCTACAATTGTTTTTAGTGATTGCAGCAGCAGTAGCAGCATATCACTGGCATATACTATATTTTAAGGAATAGTTTATGCTTTCTTATTCTTAGGTCATTCTATTTTGTTTTTTGTAACTATTGTGTTATGTAGTAGCATGATGGCATGGTCAAATTAAATAACTTTTAGCCTCCAGAAGAAGCTGGGAGGGAAAAAGATTCCAGAGCAATCCTTCAATGTATTTTCCCTTATTTTATTATTAAATGTGGGGAGGGATACGTTTATGGCTATATACTGTTATAGTTTGAATGATGAAATTAGCCAAAACATCTTAAATTAGTGTGTTGCAAACACAAATTTCTGCTGTCCTGGAAGTAGGTATGTGCAAGTTTCACACTAAAGTTTTTAATTTCAAAACAGTTATTGAAATTGTTCTCCTATTTCAAGCTTGGTGAATGTTTGAATTTTTTTACAATGGCTTTTTAGAACTGAAAACAAGTTGCTCAAAACCTAACACGTTTTAAGTCAAAATGGTTTGCCCAGTGTTCAGTTACTTCTCTTCACTTGTCAATCATAGTTACAAACCATATATTTCTATGAGAGAATCATTTTGAATTCAGAGCCAAAATTTTAATAGAATCAAGTAGGTAAGCAGAATGATTTATTCTTCTACCTGTTATTTATTTATTCATATAACGTATATGACTATCCATGTCATACATGATTCTACTGGGATACAATAAGCAATAAAAAACAGGATAAAAACAAAAAAGTTCATGTTCATTATTTTGGTCATAATTCAACATATGGCCACCAAACAGCTTTTGCATTTATTTGTCCAGAAAAACAACAAATGAGGAATTAGTCACTAGATGGTGCTAATATCATATGTATAGATTAATGATGCATTATACTAGGAAGGAGGGAGGAAAAGTTATCATGGGTTGTCTGAAGGTCTTAGGGCATGTGTGGATTCAGTTTTCCTCCTGCTTTGGTACCCCTTCTAGCTGGCAGCTTCCTATGTCAGAGGAGGAGGGGGAGATGGTTTCACAGGGTCTCTGCTGAGAGTCATGAGGGGAAGAATAGAGCTCCAGTCTATATTACATGTGAATGAAAGAATGAACTATAGGTCATGGGTTGTCCAGTTTTGTATAATATCCAGCAGATGTGTTGCTTATTGAGACATTCTGAAATATCTTCAAACAATTTATTCTACTTTGTTTGGTTTCCATGGAATGAAGTTGGTCTTTTTCTCAACCATACAGTAGCATATTCTTTCTAAGGAGGATATAATCAAGATAGTCCATAATTGCCTACCAATCTAACAGTATAGCAATTGACAATCTCTTTATATTTCAACTCTAACTCTTTCAGTCTTAAAGGTTTGGTGAGGAGAAATCCAAAAATTCTTTTAAAGAGGAAAAAAAATGCTTGCACAATTGCACCCATGGAGACATGTATATATTATGCACAACACACAGAGAAACAAACTTAACAAAGTGCTAAGTCTGCCCACCAACTAACTAACTCTCTCTCTCTCTCTCTCTCTCTCTCTCTCGAGAGAGAGAGAGAGAGAGAGAGAGAGAGAGAGAGAGTGTATCCTTCCTTCAGCCCAACACTCTCGCTGGCATCCTGGCCAGACTAGAGGGACTGCAGAGAGTCTCCTAGAGTCTAGGGCAGCGAATCATTCGATGGGAAAGTTGCCTCTTGGAAGGAATGACCCGGATTGGCTTCTGCTTTCGATCTGCCGCCCAAAGACCAAACGGAGAAGCAAAGAGGCAGGAGAGACGAAGCAGGAGAGATGAAGCAGGAGCCAATCCGGGTCATTCCTTCCAAGAGGCAACTTTCCCATCGAATGACTCGCTGCCCTAGACTCAAGCAGACCCTCTGCAGTCCCTCTCATCTGGCTGGAATGCCAGCGACAGTGTTGGGCTGAAGGAAGGAGGGATATTCTCTCTTTCTCACTCTCTCTTTCTCTCCCTCTCCCCCCCTCTCTCTCCCTCCCTCCCTCTCTGGCAAATCTGAGCAGCTGCTGCTGGGAGCCTGTCCCATGCCTTCTCCCAACCCCCACACCCCTTCTCTGAGCTACTTACTTTCTGCCTTGTGGATCTAGAACTGATTGCTGTCTCCAGGCTGGCTCTCCTCTCCTACTATGGTGGAGGGTGTCTCACAAAAACCACTGCACGGCAGTTGGAAACTGCTGCACGGTGTTTTGTTGCCACGTGCACAGCCGCACGGCCGCGCAGCTTAGAGGAAACAGTGACCATGATAAATAGGTTGTTAATTTTTATATAGGAGGAGGATGGAAAAGCTTTCTAGTTTGATTTTTATATGAGATCTAAAGGCTTAGGAAACAATATGTAGTTTAAAATGGACCATTGTATGAGTTGGCTCAGGAGTAGTATCACTTCTGCTTGGAATTCAACATATTTGGAAATTAAGACAATCTGGCCTTTCATATTAGAAATCCAATCTGAACATGTTTCCTTGCTGTTCATCTTTAAGGAAGATCCAAGTTTACATTATTCCATTTTTGAAGGGGAAAAACAATTTAAGTGACAGATATGTAGGTTCATCAAACATTTCTGTGCTAATAGTATCATATTTCAGATTTAATAGTATGAATCACTGCATATATCAGGTGTACCTTGCTTGTGCAGTTTGAATAAACAAGTAGCAGAAACTGAGTAGTTGTAACTAATTGAACCAGTAAAGCTAGATTGGTTCACTAACTAATATCTCCCCGAAAATAAGACCAATCGCTTTTTTTCAGGGGTCAAACACGGTAAGATCTGAATTTCCGATCTGCCTAGCTCCATCCTTTTATACCAGGGGTGTCACTCGCTTCGTCAGGGTGGTGTCATGTGACACGTAGGGACTTTTTTACCCTTCGCTAAACCAGGAGTTTATCGATTATCTAGACTCTTTTCAGTCGGGTTTCAGGCCTGGTTACAGCATGGAAACTGCTTTGGTCGCGCTGATCGATGACCTCTGGCGGGCTAGGGATAGGGGTCACCCCTCTATCCTTGTGCTTTTTGACCTCTCAGCGGCCTTCGATACCATCGACCATGGTATCCTTCTGCGACGGTTGCGAGAGGTGGGGGTGGGAGGCACCGTTTTGCGGTGGTTCTCCTACCTCTCAGACAGGTCGCAGTCGGTGTTGGTCGGAGGGCAGAGATCGACCCCAAGGCCCCTCAAGTATGGGGTGCCACAGGGTTCGGTCCTGTCCCCCCTCCTATTTAACATCTACATGAAGCCGCTAGGTGAGATCATACGCTGGCACGGGATTAAGTATCACCAATATGCAGACGATACGCAGCTGTATCTGTCTGCCCCGTGCCAACTCAGCGAAGCAGTAGAAGTGATGTGCCAGTGCCTGGAGGCTGTTAGAGCCTGGATGGGAGCAAACAAGTTGGCACTCAATCCAGACAAGACCGAGTGGCTTCTGATGTTCCCTCCCAAAGATTGGCTAACTGTTCCATCTCTCAGGCTGGGGGGTGAAATTATACGCCCCTCAGAGAGGGTTCGCAATTTGGGAGTCCTCCTGGACCCACAGCTGACTTTAGAACACCATCTGTCGGCTGTGACCAGGGGGACCTTTGCCCAGGTCCGCCTGGTGCACCAATTGCGACCCTACCTGGATCAGGAGGCCCTTCAGACAGTCACTCATGCCCTTGTGACCTCAAGACTGGATTATTGTAATGCGCTCTACATGGGGCTGCCCTTGAAGAGTGTTCGAAGACTCCAATTAGTCCAGAATGCAGCCGCGCGAGCGATTGTGGGTGCACCAAGGTACACCCACGTTACACCTATCCTCCGCAAGCTGCACTGGCTACCTATTAGTCTCCGAATCCGCTTCAAGGTGCTGGTCGCTACCTATAAAGCCCTATATGGCATCGGACCTGGGTACCTGAGAGACCGCCTCCTGCCGATTACCTCTCTCAGACCAATTAGATCGCACAGGTTAGGTCTCCTCCAGATTCCATCTGCCAGCCAATGTCGGCTGGCGACTCCCCGGGGAAGAGCCTTCTCGGTTGCAGCTCCGGCCCTCTGGAACGAGCTCCCTGTTGAGATCCGGACCCTTACTACCCTCCCGGCCTTCCGCAAAGCCACCAAGTCCTGGCTGTTCCAGCAGGCTGGGGGGCGGCTGAGAAGCATTTACCTCCACAGAAATTGTGAATGTTGGTTTTGTTTTTAATATATTGTCTTTGTCTCGTTTTCCCCCTTTCCCTTGTCTTTTGTGAGCCGCCCGGAGTCCTCCGGGAGTGGGCGGCATACAAGACAAATAAATAAATAAATAAATAAATAAATAAATAAATAAATAATAATAATAATAATAATAATAATAATAATAATAATAATAATAATAGATACCAGGACTTAAAAATTGAAATTCAACGACTATGGCACAAACCAGCAGTGGTAATTCCAGTGGTAATTGGCACACTGGGTGCTATTCCAAAAGCACTGGAATTACATTTAAAACAGCTAAAAATTGACAAAATCACCATCAGTCAAATGCAAAAAGCCGCACTGCTTGGATCTGCACACATATTACGAAAATACGTTACGACGTCCTAGGCCCCTGGGTGGGGCCCGACTAGTAACCAATGCCAAATCCGGCGAAACAACTGGCCGCTGTGATAAATTGTATAATAATAATAATAATAATAATAATAATAATAATAATAATAATAATAATAATGAGTGAGCCTGGCCAGCATGTGATGCATCTGGCCCACGGGCCGCAAGTTTGACAGTCCTGCTTTAGACTTTCTCAGATTCAATTATTTTATTTTATTTTATTTTGAAAAGTTTTTTTTATTTTAATTGAACAAAAACACAAAAAAAGAATCATCCTTCATTACATCTTGTAGAAAGTATGTTGATTGGTTACAGATAACTTTCATGCATTTCTTCCACAGTTATTACTTATAGTAATATTAGATTATACACTTTAAATCAAAAATCTTGTATATTTGAAAGGAGGAGCCAATGTCGCGATGATACATCGTGCGGACTCGACAGTCCGAGTCCGCCAATGACACTTTTTCCCCTGGACGGTCCGGTAGGACCTAAACCGTCCCGAAGAGACGGTGACTAGGAAGACAAAAACTTGCTGGTCACAGGGACACCGCAAAGTCTCTGGTCAACCCAAGGAAAGCGCTTCCAACTGGTGGCAAACAGGCAGTCCTCAGGCAGCCCTTCCGGAGATGGCTCCAGAAGGAAAGAAGAAGTAAAAGTGTTCCATCTGGTGAGGTTTTTTGTTTTTTACTTTCAGAAGCTTGCCCTAAGAATTTTTTTTCCTTTAAAGATATTAGACCTCTAAGTAAGAATAAAGCAGCGAATTTAATCCTTATTGGACTGTCTTAGAAAACTCTTTACTTTTGCTTGTAACGATCTTTTGTGGATTGAAGTGATTGCAACGTTTCCTATTTCTCCGCTTAAAGTGAATGGACTGATTTTTTCCTTATTTTTACTACCTTAATTCTTTTGGCTTAAACAAAAACTTTTTTTTATTTTAACAAATCCCTCCTTTTCTTTGTTATAAAAGTATATTAAAGATACTTGAAGAAAAGGTATATATACAAAAAAGTTGAATCTGCCAGTCGGAAGCCTGAGCCTGAAGTTTTTTTTTCCTGAAACAATGTATCCTTTGTTCACTCCTATTTGACTTCACTGACTTTGCAAAGAAAGAGTTTGGAGCTTGTTTATAAAACCTGATAAAAACTCAAGGGCAATAACAGTGCTTTGCAGGTGTGTTTGGAAAATATTTTGGCAAAAGAAGGAAAAGGAAAGAAAAAGGCAAGAACCCTTCTACTTTGAAAACTACAAAAGAACTTATGTTTAAATATAGATATATTCTCCAAGAAACCCTCTCTTTTTGACAGGCTAGAGTGGCAGAGATTATCAGATTCTTTCTTTTTCTTTTTCTTTACATCTCTTTTCTTTTGGAAAAACGGATCAATCTTCAGATGAGGAAAACTTAAAAGTTCAAAATATCCTGGATGGACTTCAAAATATCTAAGAAGGATATGAGAGATTTGACAAGAAATGGGATAAACTGTGGATATCACAGTAAAAGATGGGGTTGGATCCCCAAAAATTAAAGAAGAAAATGAAAATACAGAAAACAAAGATAAGATAACAGATGAACTTACTAATGGAGCAAATGTGAGTGGAAGTGGAAAGAAGGGAAGCTGGAAAAGTGACTGTGACAATTTGGAGCTTTACCCCAAACTTCAAGATCTAGGAGGAAAAAAAAGAGCAAAAAGGATGGAGTTAAGAAGACAAACCATCCATAAATAAGTTTGATAACCAAAGTTAAGCTTATGTTAAAGACAACTCCAGGGCAACGAAACTACATGAGAGAACTTCTAAGCTACAAAGTGCTGAGAGAAGTTCAAAATTCTGGAAAGGAGCTGAAAAGAGAATTGACACAACAGCAGCAGAGAGAGATAAGACCATTCCGCTACTGGAAAGACACTGGTTGATAATGCTAGTTGATAATAAAAAACTAGCCAATTTTTGATGATTAATGAGTAGGGATTTTAGTATCTTGTAGACTGTTTTAGATTATCATTGAATGTTTATTTGTTAACATATAATTTACTATGATATTAATAATTAAATGATAACTTTAATTAAGATAAATAATTGGGCCATAAATTCTAAATTGGGATCTGGCGAAAAGGCTTTAAATTTTACTAACAAATCTTTGTCTAAATCTTGTTTTGAAGGTAAATTAATCTGGGTCAGAAAAGAGGAGATATGATACAAACAGTAAACAATTCATTTTTTCTTTTTTTCAACTATAACAACGATAAAGAAATGTTAATGGATACTTTTGGTGATTATTAAGCAGAAATGTTAACATTTTTAGAGTGTTTTAGATTCTAAATGTTTAGTTTGTTAACATGTAATTAATCAAGATAATAACAATGAAATGATAACCTTAATTAGTAAAATAAACTGGATATAAATTGCAATTTGGGGATTAGGGAAAAGACCTATAAATCTTATTAATAAATTTCTGTTGAGAGCTGGTTATAAAGGTATAATCTCTTTTGGGCCTGAACAGAGGAGAGGTGAGATAAATAGTAAACAATTTTTAGTTAACTACAATAATAATAAGGAAATGTTGATGGATAATATTTAATGATACATACAGTATGTTGTACTACTAAAAGTAATTCAGACAGAAGTGCTAATTTGTGAGTTGGGGGGGGAAGGGGAGGGAATGTTAGATATCCTACTAATTAACTCTTTTTTAGAATATGTTATAAAGATGTAAAGTTATGGTAGGCTCATTGAGATTGTGAAAGTATGCCAGTAGGTGGTTGTGTCTTTAAATATAAATGATTTTAGAAAAAAATAGTTTAAGTAACTAATCAAATAAAGTGATAGTGAAATACATAAATTCTAAAATGTACAACTTGATTTGAATGAAGTATAGGTAATGATTGTAGAAGAAACGCACAAAATGTATCTGTCACCAACTTTATAATCCCTTGGCTTCATTCTCTTTGTAGCTGCTTGTTTCTTATGTGCCCAATGAGCCGCATCCAGCGCTCGGTACGCCAAGGGCCACATCTAAGAGCCAAGGTGGCGCAGTGGTTAAATGCAGCACTGCAGGCTACTGCTAGATCAGCAGTTCAGCGGTTCAAATCTCACCGGCTCAGGGTTGACTCATCCTTCCATCCTTCCGAGGTGGGTAAAATGAGGACCCAGATTGTTGGGGGCAATATGCTGACTCTCTGTAAACCGCTTAGAGAGGGCTGAAAGCCCTATGAAGCGGTATATAAGTCTACTGCTATTGCTACATATTGCTATCTCTCGAAGTTGGTCACTTCACTCGGAAAGGGACAGAATTTGTAGTTTTTCTCAAGGCACCTCGGGAATGGGCATAAAATCATGTCTGAACACTATTTTGAAGGGGGTAAATCCCGTGCTGCTGTGCACTGAGTTGTTATATGCTACCTCAGCATAAGGCAATAATTCCACCCAATTATCCTGCAGGTAATTGATGAAACATCAGAGGTACTGCTCCAAAACAGAATTAGTCCTTTCACAAGCCCCGTTAGTCTGAGGGTGGTGGGCAGAGTTTAGGCCCTGGGCAGAGCCTATCAACTTCAAAAACTCCTTCCAAAACAAGGAAGTAAATTGGACCCCTGTATCAGAGATGATGCGGTCCGGCACATCATGTAGACGATATACAAGTGTAATGAACAACTTAGCTAAGGATTTAGCAGACGGGATCTTGGAACAAGGAATAACATGAACCTGTTTGGAAAACAAGTCGGTAACGACCCAAATTATCATATTTCCTTGACTCTCCAGTAATTCGACAATGAAGTCCATAGATATTTCTTTCCAAGGTGCCTCACGATGGGCCACCCCTTGGAGCACACTCTGGGGTTTTCCCGGTGGCCGTTTCGCGGCAGCACATGTGGGGCAGCTGGCTATATAAGACTCAATGTCCTTTAATGAGAGCCACCAAAATTGTCTTTTAATGAGATGCAGGGTTTTCACAAAACCAAAATGCCCAGCCATGCGTGAATCGTGGGCACATTGAAGAACCAGACTTCTAATGGTCGCGGGAACATACAATTTAGCCCCAATCCGAGCCAGACCATCTTTCATGGTGCACTCATCTGTATGTTGGATAAACCATTCAACAGTTTCAAGGGCCTCCTTGAGTTTTGTAACGAGGTCCTTTGTGACCTTCAAATTGGAACCGGTTTGGCTTCTGGTAACAACCGGAGCAGCGAGGCTTTTCGTTGGTATGACTGGGTGGACGACACTAAGCTTTGAGCTGTTATATTGAGGAAACTTGGACAAAGCATCAGCCATAAAGTTCTTTCCTCCTGGGATATACTTCAAAGTGAAATTGAACCTATTGAAGTGTTGTGCCCATCTCATTTGTTTGGGGAATAATTTCTGGGGAGTCTTTAATGCCTCTAAATTTTTATGATCAGTCCACACCTCAAAAGGGTGTTTAGCCCCCTCCAAGAAATGTCGCCAGGTCATCAAGGCCCACCTAACTGCAAAAGCCTCCTTTTCCCATATAGCTCATTGCCTATCAGTCTCGGTTAGCTTCCGAGAGGTGTAAGCACAGGGTTGTAACTTTCCATCAGCATTTGCCTGAAGCAACACCGCCCCCACTGCAATGATAAGGAAAGACATCCACACGCCAGTGAAGATAACCTTAAAACTAGTCATTTGCTGGGCTCAAAAATCATGGAGTAACCATCATAGATAGTTTACAGTATCAGCTTTCATAAATTGAGCAGAGCACCTTAAATGTGATTTTGATCCATTTATTTCCTTTGGGAGATTATTTATACAAAAAAGAAGTTGTCAGATTTTTTTCCTCAGGAGCTTTGTAATTTTAATAGTTCTGCACCAGAGACAGAAATTCAGAGGTTGCATCAAGTTTTACTCATGCTTAAACAAAAATAACTAACATTAATGTAAAAATTACTTATGCTATTTTGACTGCTTTAGTGCATGCTATACATCAGGATTTAGAAAGGAGGAGTTTTTCTGTGCTATTTATGCTAGTTCTCTCATCAGCTTCAGCGCCATAGATTAAAGAATTTGAGCCATCTGTTTGAGAGGAACTTGGAAGACCGGAGATCTTATTTTCTTGGCAAGCAGTTTTCAAAAAGTTGCAGTGGGGAGTCTTCTTTGAAAGTACAAGTCTTGACTAGAGTATCAAAACTGTAACCCTAATCCTAGCTGTTCAAAATAAAAAGCATTGAAAGCTGGGGGACTTAAAGGAAAAGTGGTCACTTCACAGGGAAAATATGAGAAGGCCAAATTAGAGATCCTTTCTATGAACCAAATGCAGAATGCCTGAAGTTTTTACTTGCCGAATAATGATATTCCTGTTTAACACTGTCTCTTATGATTTTAACTTGTCCTAATATTATTGAAATAAGATGTCCAAGATTGGCCTCAGTACAGGTAGTCCTCAACTTACAATCACAATTGAGTCCAAAATTTATGTTGCTAACTGAGAATTTTGTTAAGTGAGTTTTGCCCAATTTTACAACTATTCTTGCCACATTTGTTAAGTGAATCACTGCAGTTGTTAATTTAGTAACACGATTGTTAAGTGAATCTTGTTTCTTCATTGACTTTGCTTGTCAGAAGGTCGCAAAGGGGGATCACATGACCCTGTAACACTGCAACCATCATAAATATGTTTCAGTTGTAAAGCATCCGACTGTAAATCATGTGACTATGGGGATGCTACAATGATCATAAGTATGAAAAATGATCGCTTCAGATATCAACAAACAGACTGTTGCAATTCTACCAAGCCGAGGTGATGCAGTGGTTAGAGTGCCATACTGCAGGCTACTTCTGCTGCCTGCCGGCTGCCTGCAATTTGACAGTTCAAATCTCACCAGGTTCAAGGTTGATTCAGCCTTCCATTCTTCTGAGATAGGTAAAATGAGGACCCAGATTGTTGGGGCAATATGCTGACTCTGTAAACGACTTAGGGCTGTAAAAGCTCTATGAAGTGGCATATAAGTCTAAGTGCTATTGCTATTGCTACCACTGCCCTACTAATCAAGAGAAGTGACAACAACAATCTATCACACTATCACCCAAAAATTCTGTTGAATATCATAAACAAATTAGGTGTCATGCTAATATTGCTACATAAGGTCTTAGCTGAGGAAACGAGCTAATTCAGAGAAATCTAGTTCACTGCTTTTAGTTCTCCAACATTTAGCTGTAAAATTTAGCTGCAAAAAGATGATTCGGTTTAATGCCAAAATAAGCGGTGGAATTTTTTTTTTCCTCTATCAATCAACACTCCAATTTATGAAACGTGACAAGAAAATAGTGAAAATCTTCTGTAGTTCTCAAGCAAAACAACAACCTACATTCTGGCACTCCCCCCCCCCCCAATCTGTTATATAAATGTATTAGTGCAAACTTTGTCAGAATGAAAGTTTCATAGATATATTTCTACTGTATGCAGGGAGCTATTTTTTCTAGATCTCAAGTGGTCCTGAAAAGATCTTTCTGGGCCCTTTCCTCCTCCTATAGGGAGAATAGGCTTATCATCAGTCATGACAAAGTAAGCATGTTTTTAGAAAGTGCTACAATATTATACATAATCACTCCTGGAAAGTATCACTGAAGCTTAGTCTTTTATATAACTTAGGGCTGAGGTCCCCAACCCCCAGACCACAGCTCACAACCGGCTCTTGAGCCTTTCAGAACTGGGCTGCAGAAGTAGTGGGAGAGTACAAGTGTCTGCACTCAAGAGCAGTGGGTGAGTAAAGGCAAGCACGTTCTATTTGTGTGAGTGGTGGGTGCATATGCCCATTGCACATACAAATGGAGCTGCATGCACTTGCTTGTTCACCGCACACATGGAACTATCCCCTCTCCCCGCAACCAGTCCACAAAACCAAACAATTGGGGGATTCTGTCTTAGGGCTTCCTCCTTTGCCTCAACATCCGGGGGCGGGGGGGATAAGAATTTTATCTGTGGAGACTCCAAATCCCAAAATGCTGTTTTGTATTTTATGGGTGACCATAATAATAAGCATGACCAGGTAGTTGTTGTGATATACAGACAAAAGATGCATAGGTAGCAGATAGTAGGGGAATTGCACAGAAGTCCACATTCAAATGATACATACAAGCCTCTAAGCAGCTCAAATGAGACTCCTGATCGGTCAGGGGTAGACTGGAAATTTAATAGAGAAAGAGAGCACTGAGATGGTAGAATTGCAATGAAGTTTCTTAACATTTAACAGTGAATTTGTTGAATCCTAGTGGCAGTTAAGATGCAATATTGTGCAAATTTTCCATTGCTTTTTCCTGCAGTAGATGCTAGATACACTAAATTCAATAACCACAATATGGTTAAGCTTTTTTAAAGATCAAGTTTTTCTAAGTATTTCACATTTTCTAGAAATCCAAATCAAGATGAATATTGAAGCCTGAAACTGTATGGCATATAAATTGTAATATTTATGTATTTCAAACCTTCAAACATGGATATCTAATCATCAGACTCCAAGACTTTATTACTTGATGGTATAATTTTTTAAAAAATAGTTCTTACATACTTTTTTAAAAACTAGTCTCAGAGATTTTAATATAAGTCTTGCTCAAAAAGATCATCATTCTATCATTCTAATTTGGTGATAAGCAACAAAGATTTCTATTGACCACCAACTGTTCCTTGATGGATTTTTTAAAATCACCAATGAGATTAAAAGAAGCTGTAAATTATATTTCTATCAAAGACAATGAATATTGCATAGGTTTGTGCTTTTAGGATAAAATACATACGGGTAGACATTTTCCTTCAATGAACACAAATATATTCTTGAAGTATAAAATACAGGTGATGAAAATAAATGGCAAAACTTAATTCCTGCAAAATCTGTAGGGAAAAAATGACACCTCCCCTCCACTCAAACTAGAACATGGGTCCCGAACCCTCAGACCATGACCCACTACTAGACTATGACTGGTTTGGAACCAGATCAATTGAGCCATAGGGAGCACATAGGCAGTGATATGTCAATTAAATGTTGCTACTGGAGCTACTTGCACATGCTTCAGCCTATCAAAAAATCTTTCTCTTCAAAGTTAGTGGACTACCATTAAACATATCTAACATGTCTCTTTAACTTCCATTTTAACATGTTTATTGTTAAAGTATAAGATGGGACATATGTAGGCACTACTTGTTTTTAGTGATAATAGTGGAAGGCAATTCATTTACTTTGCTTTTGCAGATTTATTGAATAGAAAAATTATTTATTTCACACCTGGCAAATCATAATATCATTCCACTCTGAATTACAAGTGACATGACCAGTTTTCATACTTCTGACCATTGTAGCATCCCCACAGTCATGTGATCAAACTTTGGATGCTCTGCAACTGGCATGTATTTATAATGGTTGCAACATCCCAGGGTCATGGAATTGTCATTTGTAACTAGGGAACTTCTGACAAGCAAATTTAATGGGGAAGCAACATTCACTTAACAGCTTTAATGATTAGCTTAATAATTATGGAAAAATAGTTATAAAATGTGGTACAACTCACTTACCCACTGTCCTGCTTAACAATGGAAATTTTCGGCTCAACTGAGGTAATAAATTGAGGCCTACCCGTTTAAATATAGAGATAAACTAATTAAATTAAATAATATCTGGATTGCAAAATATAAGGTGACCACTAGATGGTACTGAATAATTAAGAATTTCCAGTTTCTCTGCTCTCATCTATTGTTCTATATGAATTTCATGGAGAAAGAATGACTGTCACATCCCATAAAATCTTCATTGTTCTCACTGTCAGAAAATTTCCAGTTACAAGTAGCCTCTCACGATGGACTCTATCATCCAAGTTTAATTTTGTCTTTTTGCTGATATTTTTAAATAAAGCACTGGCTTGCAGTCATAAACTGCTTTATTTTCTAATGGTACCAATTATATCTACACTACCTGAATACCTGTGTTCTGCTAGGGAAATATGTGATTGAGCTTGATAAATAGATACTTACGATTGGCCTCTCCTATCCCCCCTTCTCTCCCTCAGGCTGGCCCCATTGAGCCTCTCCTATCTCCTTCTCTTCCTCAGGCTTACCCCATAGAAGCTTCTCCTTCTGTCTCTCAGGCTTGCCCCACAGAGGCCTCTCCTATTTTATCACCTTCTGTTCCTTAAGCTGACCCCATTGATCCTCTCCAAACTCCCAGCCCACAGGCCAGATGACTCACGCGTTGGCCACACCCAAGTGGCACTTGGAACAGCTCTTTTCAGGTGCGGAGGGGGGAGGAGAGCATCTAACTCCTTAGCATCAGAATGTGTTAATAATAATATAAGAAATACTAATGATCTGATGGTCATTTCAAAAAATCCTTTCTTAGCGAACACCTAGAAGCCAAGAGGAACATGCATGCCAAATTTCAAGTTTGTAGGCTTAACGGTTCTGGAGATTTCGTGATGCTGCATGAGTGGTATTTCAGTTTTATATATATAGATTATATGTACATTAGGGTAAGAAACATTTTGGAAATAACATTTCTAGATTTTTGTTTAATTTTTATTATAGTAATCTACAGAATAATAAAGACAGGTAAGTTGGAAGCCTGATAGACATCATGGCATGATGGGCTCCAAGCTGTTTATTTCTATATTATCTTTCTACCCTGTTTTCAGCATCCTTAAGCTTCACAAAGAGATACAATACAAATTAAGGACAGGTTGTATAATTCTTATTTGTTCCCTAATAGTATTTTTGGGTGTGTGTGTGAGGAATATGTGTTAACCCAATTTCTGATCAAAGAGAGAAAAATTCACAATAATTGTAGATGCAGTCATTAACTAGCTGAGGCAAAATATTCAACTTCCAATGCCTTGAGCTTCTGTGATCCTTCAGGAAAACTAAGAAAAACTACTAATTCTTTAAACATCATAAAATCCTTATTATGTTATTAAGATCACTCAAAACTGTGCCAACTCTTCACCAAACTACATCAATAGCTCCCTCTTTTCCGCTCCCTCTTTCCTTGGGCTCAATTTTATCTGTTTTGATGTATACACCATTGTGTAATGTTCAGTCAGTCTAATAAAGGACTCAAATTAGGATGCTGGATTTTTTTGATTTGCAAAATTCCCTCTTTTTTTGACATAGTGTGCAGTGGTGGGATTCAAATAATTTAACAACTGGTTCTCTGCCTTAATGAGAAGTGGCTGGGTGTCATGATAGCACTCAACCTCCTACAGCACTCTGCCAGCCAAAACCGGGCACAGGGATTAATTACAAAATATGGGCTTTTACTTGTGACATCCAGATCCAGCAAGCAAGGACTATGAAATGCACAGAAAATACACTTTTGTTTGGTTATGAAGAAATATCCCCAAAGTCAGATGTACACTAAATGTAGACTGGCTTTGAGCTACACACCTCCCTAGCAAACAACAAATTTTGAAGCTCCAGGTAAAGAGGATTTATTTTAGGATGAGTAACCACAATTTGCATGTTGGAGGTTCCTAATGCTGGGAAACTCTGCATTTTAAAGAACATTTGAGGGAGGGATGCAGAAAAGCCCTTCTCTCCCAGAGGCTGTAGAGACCCAGCCAATAAAAAGACTGTTTGTGAAGCAACTGATCAACATTGACAGGGCAAGCCACTAGTATATGAAAGTAAGAGCAAACTCCATTCCTTTCTAGTATTGATGATGTTACCTAGTTTAATAATGAAACATCTGCAAGAAAACCATCAAGCTCAGAGAGCACCAAAGACCCCACAGTTCCACCTTGAGCTACAAATATTCTCTTCTATTGATAACACTTTTTGGTTACTCAGAGCCTGCCTTATATGAGGTGGCTCCCAGTGGATTTCATTCTAAATTGTGATATGATTTCTGTAAATAAGGAATGTAGAATTATAATGGCTGAGTATTTGATCCTTCATATTTCACATAAATACAAAGCTAAGGGACAAATAAATAAAAAAACATCTGAAAAAAGAAGGCTCAGAAAAAAAGTGAAAGTGTAAGAAAGAAGAAAAGAAGGAAAACCAAATGGGGAGAACATTGGTGAAGTCAACATCAGACGAGGAATCTTCCAAGGGGGATTCACTTTCACCACTACTGTTCAACATTGCATTAATTCCACTTACAATAATCCTACAAAACACAAAACTGGGATACCAAATCTGAAACCATCTACTATGCATGGATGATTTAAAAGTGTATGCGAAAAGCCCCACTGAACTTAAATCAATACTCAACACAGTTCAACTGTTCAGCAGTGACATCAAAATGAACTTAGAGCTTGAAAAATGTGCTATATTATTCATGCAGCGAGGAAAAATGGAAAAAACAGAAAGAATAGAACTGGGAAATGGAAATATAGTGAAAGCATTAGCAAAGGTTACAAGTACATAGGCATATTGGAAGCAGATAATACCTTGAATGGAAAAGTTAGTGAGTCAACGCAAAAGGAATACATCAGGAGGGTCCACAAAATATTAAAATCAAAGCTGAATGCTGGAAACATAATTAAAGCCATTAATACACGGGCAGTTCCAGTGATATGCTACTCAGCTGGAATCATCAACTGGACTTTGACTGAACTGGAAAACATGGACCAGAAAACACGCAAACTTTTGAATATGTACCATGCTTTACATCCACGAAATGACATCGACAGGTTGTACCTGTCAAGAAAAATAGGGGGCAGCGGGCTATTGCAAATCCATCAAACTGTAGAAGAAGAAAAATGAAGTTTGAATGATTATGTGAACCAAAGTACAGAAAAATTGCTGTAGGCTGTGAAAACAGAGAACAGCATAAAAACAACAGAAACAAAGGCAGAATATAAGGAAAAACAGCTGGATGACAGATTAAATAGATGGAAAACCAAAGCTTTGCATGGACAGCACTTGAAAAACATTGAAGGAAAATGTGATGACAACTTGACATGGACATGGCTTAAGATGGGAATTATCAAGAAAGAAACGGAAGATTTAATATTGGTTGTTCAAGAACAAGCACTACAAACTAATGCCATGAAAGTGAAGATACAAAAATCCACTGACAACCCAAACTGCCGACTTTGCAATAACAAAGTCAAAACTGTTTCACATTTAATATGAGAATCAGCAAAATTGCACAAACTGATTACAAAGCTAGACATGACCGAGTTGCTAAATTAATCCACTCATCATTATGTAAAAAAATATGATTTACCTGTATCCAGAAAGTCATGGGAATATAAAGTGAAAAAAGTTATTGAAAATGAGAACGTGAAGATCTTGTGGAACTTTCAAATACAAATGTATCGTCATTTGGAGCACAACATGCCTGATATCATGGTTGTAGCGGGCCGAAATGTACAGTTTATTGATATAGCTATACTAGGAGATGCCAAAGTCAAAGAAAAAGAACTAGAAAAAAAATCACAAAATATTGCGACCTGGCCATTGAAACTCCATGACTATGGATAAAGCATGTAAGTGATATCCATTGTTATCGGGACACTTGGCACCATGTCCAAGAATTTTGTAAAATACATCAACAAATTGCAGCTTCCTGCAATAACACCAGCGGAACTGCAAAAAACTGCGCTACTCGGAACATCTTATATTTTAAGAAGGTACTTGGTTGATACCTAGGACGCTGGCAGCAAACGGTATCAACCATTAACACCAGTCAATGGTATTTGTAATGCATTTTTGAATGTTCAGTTGTCTGAGATTCATGTTTAATGAATAAAGTATATATAATAATACCACCCCAGTGAGACACTATCTTGACATGGTTGTGGGGCTTGTGTGCTTGTAGGAAGCTAAGAGCTATGCCAGAGTTTCAAACATACATCAGAAGAGTCAGACAAAGAGTGTCTCTCTTGTAACACTAGTGAAACATACATTTCAGAAAGCCATACAGGCTCAGATGTTGCTCTGGTTAACATGGTCCCTGACAGATGTTGGAGTTGCTAGACATTTGGTGAAAAACAGGACTCAGAACTGTTGGCTGAACAACCAGGGCCAGCAGCTTTAGGACCACTGGAAGAAAAGATTTTTATCTGTCACAAATATACAGTGATTCAAAACAAAGAAATAATGATATTATTATAGATAAAGTCCAACAAGGGGATACTTGAAACAAATGCACCAAAGAACAACATCCAGAATCAGAAATAACAACAGAGGCTAGCAGATCCGTGCCAATTTATAATCTAAAATAAAGTATTCATTGTCATACACCAGCATATAATTTGTGTATATACTGTTGTTTTTCTCTGGTTCCATCTAGTCATCAGAGCTCAAATGCCAATATGTATGTTTGGAAGTTTACTCATCCACCCTCATTCCCAAAACAACTGCATGCAAGTATAGGAGGAAAAATCCAGCTATAGTTACAAGACAGGAATAAAATGGAGGCTGCTTGAGAAAGCTTTGTTAATGGGAAGAACCAACAACAGCGTGTAGTTCTGAGACAGCTGACCCCTTCCCTGGATGAATGGATGGATTGTATAGGGTTCTGAGATGCTCCAGAAGGTTGCATAATGTAATGAGCCTTTTGCTATTCTAATGATGGTGAGTTTATCCCTGTCCTTAGAGCTGGGTGGGAATATAGATTTTAGGAGTCTTTGTTTTTCTACTTTTTAATTCCTTCTGGGGGAGCTGGACTGAGGGTGTTATGTTTATGAATACACAAACCTGGATTTTTTTAATGGGCACAAAATATCTATCTCTAAAGACTTCAAGCATCTACTGGAGGCTGTTTCCTATAGCAGGAAGACTGGGGCTGCTTTCAGCCTTTAAGGACATGTTTCTCCATTTCTCCTTTCCTGCCTCTTTCAATACTAAGAATAAAAAATATTTTAATCGGGGGAGGGGGCTTCTTACACAGACTCATTTAGCATTTAGAACAGCAGCAGCCTAATGGAACTGTGTGAGCTGTTGGTGGTGTGCTGGCAGCAGTGGCCCACAGCAGTGCCAAGGTGAGTGGAGGATAGCAGTAGCTGGAGGCAGAGGCACAGGGATGAGGCATGCAGTCTGCACTGCACTGAATGCACTGGGCAGCCACCTTTCATGTCCCAGCTACATGGGATAGAACAGGCATGTCTGGTGTTGCACATCATGTGTTTCCCTCACACTGCCTGTTGCTGGTGCCTCTGCTGTCATGCCTCCATCTTGGAAGGCCAGCTGTATAGCCCCTGCTGCGGGTCACATCCCCCCTCCATGTACACCCACCTGAAAGGGTGGTAAGTTCAGCCATCCTGGAAATGGTAAGTGCAGCTGTCCTAGAAATGGTAAGGGGCTGGCCCGTACCACTTTGGCTCTGCCCAGCCTGGCAGATTTGTGGGCACGCAGGAGGTAGGCGCATGCCTGCTCAGGCCTGGCCCAGATCTGGTTCACAGCATCCCAGAGTGAATGTATATGCCTGCCCTCTTGGTGCTGGGCTGGTGCCTGCCGCATGCCTGCTGGGCTGGTGTGGGCTGGACCTGTATGTATGTGCAGCTGCCCCCTGCTGTACATATGTGCATTAGCTAGGATGCTTTGAGTGGCACCCCTGCTCTAGCCTGACACTGTTGTAAGCAAATGCAGGTAGTCCTTGGCTTATAATAGTTCAATTAGTGACTGTTCAAAGTTACAATGGCATTGAGAAAAGACCTATGACTGTTTTTCACAGTTATGACCTTTGCAGCCTCTCCATAATCATTTGATCAAAATTCAGATGCTTGGCAACTGATTCATATTTATGACTGTTGCTGTGTCACAGTCATATTAGTGGTGGGATTCAGCTGGTTTGCACTGGTTTGGGAGAACCAGTAACTAATTTTTTAAATTAAGTTTTTCATTTTTAAATGTATATGTATTAAATATATGAACAGTATGACTTCTGGGTATTAATTTTGATACTCAAAAATAATAATAAAATTGACAATTTTGATCACTTTACATTTGTCATACTCACATCTTCTAATAATATTATAAAAAACACAATCATCCTTCAACTTCTTATCCTTTCATCTATCTACTAATTTTAGCATGTTATGTAACAATATTCATTGTGGTATTCCCTTCTTTCTGATTTCTACCTCTATTTAGTCTCTTGATAAATCCAATCTTATGTACATAAGTATTCTATTTCTATCCTTCATCTGTTATCCATGTTGATTTTTGATAATTATATTAATCATACATAATTATCATAACATTATAAATATGCAATTACATTTGTTAACATTACTCCACCTTGTATATAATCCTCATCATTTAATTGTTCAATATTATGTTATATTACTCAATGCTAATAACCATGATAACCTTAATAATGTTATTTAGAGGTATATAATACAAACATCTTTCAGCTTCTGATCCTTCCCTCTACATACCAGTTTTAAAATATTATATTGGAGTATACATGACCATATTTTCCCTCTTTCTAATTCCTACTTCTATTCTAAATCTTGATAACACAGTACTGAAATTTAGATGTTCAACATCAAGATCTTGCAGTAAGTAAAGAGAATCTTACACTATTGAAAATGAGAACAACTCTGTAAAGATGCCGCCTATTCTACTAGTAGTTAAGTAAGCAGGGTTCCCAGTGAATGTATACTGAAGTAATATTTGTCCCAGGTACTTTGTAGGATGTTAGTTTTCTGTAGGTTTTTTTCCTTTAAAAAACACACAGATATAAAATAAGGCCAATTACATTGATATAAACATAAATTTATTGTAATATCTTTCTATCTTTTCTAATTACTTACACATAAATTTGTATGATTTATCAAAAGAAAAAGATACATTAGTGTTAATAGATTTTATATTTTAAAAAATGGGACAGTAACTATTTGCTTATTAATTTCAACAGCTTTGAAGAATTTTCAGCACATGATGAGTCCCAGTGTTTGTTAGAGTCAAATATGAATGTGAATGCATTCCATGGATCCAGATTCTGAATAACCGTGGATAGGACTATAACTAAATGTAAACGTGACATGATTATAAAACAGAGCTTCTTCCCAACATATTAATGCACAGTATTTGTCAACTAGGAGCAGAGGTGGGTTCCTACCAGTTTGGCCTGGTTCGGCCAAGTAGGTAGTAACTCAGCCTGCCATGCCCCTGAACTGGTTCTCTCAGCAGCGCCATAGGTGCCGCCATCTTTTTTTTTTTGCTTCTGCATGCAGAAGCATTTTTAGTACTGCGCATGTGCACAGTGCACATCAAACACGTGTGCATGTGCTCACAGTACGCCCCTGAGCGAACCAGCAGTAGCAGCAGCCAGAACTCACCCCTGACTAGGAGTGAATGAAAACATTTACATGAAAAAAGGTATTTTGGAAAAAAAGTTTTCAGAGACAAACATTCCTCAAAAGACCTTCATACTGTAATGGTATAAAGACTACCCCTCCCTATACCCCAAAAAACAAAAAGTAAAAGATTGTAAAAGTTGCTACATGGAAAAACATCCTTTTTGCTAATAGTGACTCTCAAAAAGTGAAACTACATGCAACTGAAAACCTCCCAAGAATATCATGCTGTGCTTGTAATACATTTAATAGTCAGTGTAAAATTGGTAATTACCTGTCAACAGGATTTCCATATATTCCATTTTCTATGTATTCTCATGCCTGCAATACTTTAAATAAACTATTATGGCAATATTGCAATGTTTTATGTTAAGGGAGAACTGTTGAATATGGTTGTCCTCTCCACACACACACACACCCTTTTCCTTGTCTGCTTGCTAAGTCCTCGACTTGCAACTGGTCCTAAAGTCCTCGATTTATGACCGGCTGCAAGTCCTCGGCTTATAATTGACAGCCGGGAACAGCCTAGCCGCGCCTGATTGGTTAAGATGTGGCTGGCTGAGTGCGGGCTGCCAGAGATACTCCTATTGGTCGTTCTGCTTGACAGCTCCCGTATAAATAGCTGTCAAGCAGGGCAAGGTGCTGAATTCTCACTGTATATAGTTACCTGTTGCTGTTACACAATAAATAGCTGTTCACTTACCTCAGCCGCCTCACGTCTCATCTGTTCCTTCGAACTTCAACACTGGCAACGAGGATGGGATGCTGATGGTTCCTGCCTGAACAGTCACTAAATACAAGGAAGAAAATTATTATTTTTTCTTGAAGTGAACAACTATTTTACCTCATGCAGCAGCAGCCATGGCTTTGCTTCTGCCTTTCGATCTGTTTGAAACTGCCAGCGAGTCTTGGGCCGGGTTCCTGGAGCATTTGAATGCTTTCCGATTGCTAACAATAAGTACAACCTGCCCTCCGACCTCAAGTGCAACTTCTTTTTGAGCTCCTGCAGTCCCAAAATGTTCAATACATCCAGGGCTCTCTCTTTGCCTTTGGCGTATACGAACTCAGCTGGAACACTCTAATATCTAAGCTAAAAAACCACTATGCTGCAACGCCATTCCGTTCAGAAAGACTCCGACACTGTGAGCCAGTTCTTGCAGTCTCTCCGGACGGCGGTGATCCAGTGCAAGTTCGTTGACCTCGATGACTCTCTCGTGGAGCAATTTGTCTGCGGAGTTCGGGATCTTCATGAGCCGAGGTGGCGCAGTGGTTAAATGCAGCACTGCAGGCTACTTCAACTGACTGCAGTTCTGCAGTTCGGCTGTTCAAATCTCACCGGCTCAGGGTTGACTCAGCCTTCCATCCTTCCGAGGTGGGTAAAATGAGGACCCGGATTCTTGTTGGGGGCAATATGCTGACTCTGTAAAACCGCTTAGAGAGGGCTGAAAGCCCTATGAAGCAGGATATAAGTCTAACTGCTATTGCTATCTCCGCTTGAAACACAGGCTGTTGGCTAGGGCAGAGATCACATTGCAGCAGGTGGTGGAGGAAGCTAGAGCTGCTGAACTGTCAGAGCAGTTGACAGCTGAGATGCACTACATCCAGCTGCCACCTCCACCACCTCACAGAACCTGCCTCATCGATGAGCTCATGCCCCTTGACGAGTTGGAAGAGGACCAGGTGGACCGCTTGAGAGCTGTGCCCAGATGCCTACCACCACAGCCGGCTAGCTGTTCCACCATCACTGCCTGTTTGGGTTGCGGGGGCAACCACACTCGCTCTGCATGCCCCTTTAAATCTGTTTGCAACAGGTGCACCAAGAAGGGGCACAGCTCAAGTCTACTATGCTACGTTGCCGCTCACCCCGCAACCAGATGCCCAGCCGCAGGTCTACAGCCAGCCGGCGCAGCCGCCCCCCCCCCAGCATCAGCAGAAGGACATCCCTGCAGAGTTGGTCAGCAAGGCAACGGCCGACTCCAAGAAAATCACTGTGTCCCTGCTGCTACAGGGATTGCCCTGCATCATGAAGGTCGACTCTGACTCCTTCCACTCCCTCCTGTCATGGGCCACCTTCTCTCTACTGTGCCCGAACATTGACTGTCTCCACCCGATGCTACCCTTGAAGACTACCAGGGGACTCAAATTCCCACCCTGGGCTGTCATTCTGTGTGATTAGACAATGGGGCTTACTTCAGTCTTCCCATCCTGATCGTGGAAAAGCCGCTGCCTGTCCTGATTGGTTGGGCTTTATTGGTTTCCCTCATTGGGCCTATCCCTCTTAGGGGTACATCAAACCGTGGTAGTCTCCCCTAGCATTGAAGACGTCATTGCAGAATTCGCTGACATCTTCAATGGTAAGCTGGGGAAATGCAAGGGGATCCCTATTTCCCTGAATTTGGACCTCTAGGTTGCCCCTATCAAGCTGAAGGCTCACAGGGTGCCTTTTGCCTTGAGGCCGAAGATTGATGCCAAACCTGACAAATTGTTGGCACAGGGCATCCTTGAGCCCTTCGACAACTCCAAATGGGAGACCCCCATAGTGGTTCCGGTCAAGGCCGATGGGTCTATCAGAATCTGTGCCGACTATAAATCAACTATCAACCTTGGCCTCCAGGCAAACCCTCTATCCAGTCCCTGTGGTGCAGCACCTGCTCCACTCCTTGGCGCAGGGTTGCATTTTTGCCAAACTGGATATGGTGCAGGCCTACCAGCATCTCCTGGTGGATGATGAGGCCACGGCGGCTCAGACTATCGTCACCCACCACAGGGCTTTCCATTGCCGCTGCCTTCAATTCAGCATTTCTGTTGCCCCAGGGATCTTCCAGAGCCTCATGGAGCGATTGCTCTATGGGCTCCCTGGCGTGGTTCCCTACTTCAATGATGTCCTGATCGCTGCATGCAGCCACTCAGGTCTCATCAAAGTATTATGGAATGTCCTCGAGCATTTCAGGGGGGCGGGTTTAAAATTAAAGTGCAGCAAATACTCATTTGCTGTGCCAGGGGTGGAATTCCTGGGTTTCTTGATAGATGCCCAGGGCATCCACCCTACCCTCTCCAAGGTTGCTACCATCAGGAATGCCCCAATGCCCGCCTCTAGGGTGGAGCTACAGGCGTTCCTTGGCCTTTTAACTTCTATGTGCCATTTTTACCTCATAAGGCATCACTAGCCAAGCCGCTACATCGGTTGCTCAACCGATCTGCGGCCTGGTGAAGCGCATGCGTTCGCAGCTGTCAAAGCTATGCTTATGTCAGCAGCTGTCTTAGTGCAGTATAGTGACAAGCTGCCACTGACGCTGGCATGTGATGCCTCCCCTGTTAGTCTGGGGGCAGTTCTGAGCCATGTCCTCCCAATGGCTCTGAAGCCCCCATAGATTTTTATTCCCGGGCACTCTCTCCGGCTGAGAGGAACTACAGCCAGATCGACAAGGAGGCTCTGGCTACCATGTCTGGGATTAAAAAGTTCCATGACTACTTATATGGATGGTATTTCACACTCTTTACTGACCACAAGCCTCTCCTTGGACTTCTGGCTGGTGACCGTCCTACCCCTCCCATCCTCTCTCCTCGGATGACCCGTTGGACGGAGGTCCTGGCAGTGTATTCTTATACGTTGCAGTACCGTCCGGGCAAGCAGCTAGGGCATGCTGATGCCCTCAGCCGTGCCCCCTCCATGTTACTGACCCGCAGCTGGTGCCATCCTTGTCAGTTCTTTCCATTTCCTCCCTTGACTTCCCGACTGCCTCGGACATGGCGGCCCACACCATGGCTGACCCTGTCCTTTCCCAAATCGTCTTGTGGTTTTTGAGGGGCTGGCCTATGGGCAGGGTCTCCAAGGAGTTCCACCTCTTTAAGACCCGCCAGTTGGAGCTGTCCATCCATAGTGAGTGTTTGCTTTGAGGGGATAGCGTCATCATTCCCCCCCCTCTGCCACTAGGTGCTTGACTGCCTCCATGGGGACCACCCGGGCATAGCTTGCATGAAGGTGTTAGCTCACAGCTATGTCTGGTGGCCCCACATGGATGAGGAAATAGCAGCCCGGGTGGCCCGGTGCTCCCCATACCAGCTGTCCTGCCCTGCAGGTTCCTAGGGGACCCTGGTCAAGACTCCACTTAGACTTTGCGGGTCCATTCCATGGGCAGATGTTTCTGGTGCTTGTGGACACTCACTCCCACTGGGTGGAACTTATTCTCATGTCTTCCACCACCACGGAAAGCACCTTGTGGGCCTTGCAGCGCCTTTTTGCAACTCATGGGCTGCCGGACATTGTCGGGTCTGACAATGGGCTGCAGTTTGCATCCACAGCCTCCCAGAAGTTCCTGGCCATGCAAGGGATCCGCCATGCACCTACCGCCCCTTATCATCCTGCTTGCAATGGCCGGGTGGAACAAGCCATTTGCTCGGCCAAAGAGGCATTGGGCAGGATGGATCGGGGTGACTGGCCAGCAAGGGTGGCTGCTTACCTTCTAGGTCAGCACTCCACCCCTTGCCCTATCTCCAACAAAAGCCCTGCTGAGCTGCTGATGGGCTGGCGCCTATGAACCACCCTGGACAGACTGCACCCACTCTATTCCAGGCAACAGCCTAGCAACCTGCGGGCTCCTCCCCGCACTTTGGGGGAAGGGGACCTTGTCTGGGCTCAGAATTTTACTGGGGATCCGAAGTGGGTCCCTGCCACCATTACTGCAGTAATCGGTCCCTGGTCTTACAGGGTTGCCCTCACAGATGGCACTGAGTGGAGGTGCCATGTATATCCGTTGAGGCGCCACCTTCCACCCAATACAGTCCGTCAAGCCCAGCCGCCATCACCTAGCAGCCAGCCCCAGTTCCGCCATGGCCTGCAATTCATCCATTGAATGCAGCTCCATTTGAGGCCTTCGCCCAGTCAGGCCTTCCCTACTCTGCTACTGCCTTCCGGAAGCCGTACCAAGTTCCATCTCCATCTATCAACGCTCCTCCTGGGTTTCCCCACCATGAGGCTTTCACCCAATCAGGCCTCACCTATCCTGCCACCACCTACCAGCAGCCACAATCTGGTTCGCCTCTGTCGGATGCGCCCCCTCACCCCGTCCTACCTTTTCTGCTGGATCTGCCTTCGGGGGAAGGCCTGGATGATGTCGCCCGGAGCTACACTCCCTTTAGGGAGGAGCTACCACAGTGACCTCTTACCCCGCCGCCGCCGCTGCAGCTGAGGCATTCTATGCGGGTCCAACGCTGGCCCGCCTACTTAAGCGATTACGCATGCGCAACCTTCATGCATGCGCCCTCGCTAGGAGGGAAGGAGTGCTAAATCCTCGACTTGCGACTGGTCCTAAAGTCCTTGACTTACGACCGGCCTCAAGTCCTCGACTTACGATTGACAGCCGGCAACAACCTAGCCACGCCTGATTGGCTAAGACACGGCTGGCTGAGCGCGGGCTGCCAGAGGCACTCCTATTGGTCGCCCTGCTTGACAGCTCCCATATAAATAGGTGTCAATCAGGGCGAGTTGCTGAATTCTCACTGTATATAGTTACCTGTTGCTATTACACAATAAATAGCTGTTCGCTTACCTCAGCCACCTCACGTCTCATCTGTTCCTTCGAATTTCAACTTCAACTGTTATTTTTCCCCTTACAATCCATAGTGTTAAAGACTTATACAGTTATGTTATCCTGATGTAGGCTCTGCCTATTTTGTACATGTGTACAGTATTTTCCTCATCTCCTTCTGCTTACATATGCAGGAGAATAAAGTGAAGCCCTCAACTCTATGTACTTTATGTGAAATAAATCTCTTGATTGCAAGAATACTTTTTTTGAGACATAGGCATTATCTCTTTGACAAGATATATTGGAGTTCTCCTTGCCTACAAATGTGTGTGAACTTGTGTATGGGAGTGTATATGATGAGAGAAAACAATTGATTTTTATGAAAAGAAGTTGAAACATCAAGGAGATACATTTTTTTCTGTTGTGCATAAAAGCACTGCTCCCTATTTCATCTTGTCATCTGAACAATGAAATAAATTCATTTTCAGTCCTACTTCTGCCAGGTGAGTAATAAGCTGCATAGGGCAACACCTAAACAAAACATAAAACCACAAAAGTAGTTCCATTGAAGATTTTCTTGGTTGTTCTTTACTAAGAGTATAATGGTGGGCAATTATTTAATTTCAGAAAAAGATGCTAGGTGGTACTTGAATGATTTATGATGGCATTGTGTATGGTGACATCTTCAGTACTTTTTCCATTATATCAAAGATAGATTAATCACCTATTGTTCCATTTTCTACTCTTCCTTTACTGGGTCAAATCTAGATATACTTTCTAAGAAAATGGGGGGGGGGTTAAAACAATCTACAATTCTGTATACTGAGAGATGCTGCTTGTGTCAACATTTTCAACATACCATTTGTTTTAGATTAGGATTATTTTGATATTCTGTCTCTTGGTCCATGTTTTCTTCTCCATGTTTATAATATTATTTCCCATTTTTAATATTTTATTAGTAGATGTACATTTATATTATTAATTACTTTTAAGAACTTTGGAGAGAAAGGTGAGGTCTATCTTCTCAAATTTTTATATGGGAGCCAAACAATTTCTCAATTTTTTGACAAGTCAGATTCCTCTTACCAGTTTGCGGTAATAATTCCATAATTCAGGATAAGTCTGTAGTATTATAGACTGAATCAGGAAATATGTTTGAAAAAAATCAATCAATTCTAAGAAGCAAAGGAACCACTGTTAGCTTACTGAATCTTCTTTATCTTCAATACCCTGCCCTCCAGACCAGCATGGAGCTATTCAGTTCCATATACAAACACCTACACAGGCTCATATATAAAGAATTATATAAAGAATCAGCTATTAAGCAACAGACTTTAGAAACTTGGAGTTGTTTGAAGCACATAGTTTATTGCAGTCAATTATATTTACTAGTTATTTAAAAGGATTGAGTGAGTCAACAGGTCTTTGAGAGTTCACCACAATATCTGCTGTTATGATGACACTAACAAATCATAATATACATTGTTAAATTCAGTCTTCAATTCAGTGGTTTCCAAGTCAAAGTAGCTCCACATCTTGTTCATTTCTCATTGGATGTTGACAGAAGAGTTAACTGCTAGAATACATACAGGATAGAACTTGTTAAGAACATTCCTTTAAACTATGAATGAGAGCACCTGTACCTTAACATTTCTCTTTTTTCTCTTGTGAAACACAAAAGATAATTATTAAAGAAATATGAGGTATGTTTATTAATTTTCACACACATATAGTATTATTTTTATTGTCATTGATAAAAGCTAAAAGTTTGTATCAGATCATTCTAAAAATAAAGTAATGACTAGGCAAAGAAAACAGTAATTTATCACATTTTATATAGGATATTTATAGAAGAAACTAAACACATACTAACTAAAGAACTACTACTAGCAGATTACAAACAAAAGAACTACTGATTCATAATGTCACTTAAGACTTAGAAATTCAAATATTCAACAGCATACAAAATATAGTGCAAGAATCTATGTCTGTGTGTGTGTGTGTGTGAAATACCAGTCACACACCATCACAAAATCTCTAGAACCATAGAGTCTACAAAATTAAATTTGCCACATATGTTCCTCTTGGCTTCTAGGTGCTGAATAAGAAAGGATTTTTCAAAATGACCATCAGAGCATTAGTATTTCCTATATTATTAACACGTTCTAATGCTAAGGAGTTTTACTCCCCCTCCTTTGGAACAGAATTCTGTTCCAAATGCACACACAAGCAGAGGAGAGGAGTTTCAGTTTCAGTTTTACTTTCACAGCAGGAAGCAGCTTTACTACAGAATTGTTGAGTTAAGCTACGGCCAGGCTCCTTCCTGTCTATTTCTTGCTCACACAGCAAATACTGTTTGAGTTTCCAAACACCCCTCAACTCTCTCACACACTGACAGGATGCTAGCCAGATGAATACTAATAGATGCTGGTAGGCAAAGGCAGATTCCCCCCCCCTTATTTTCCTCCTCTGTTCAGATGAATCTGTTCCTTCTACTGTAACATCAGTTAAAAGGGAAAGAGGCAAAAAATGCAGAAAAAGATTTACAGATGTGATTAGGAAAACACAAGTAAGGGAAGCTGCACACAAATATTGTTAAACTCATCCCTCATTTTGAGACTTCAGAAAAGATGCAAATAAGAGGAACTAAGATGTCTAGAGACAAAAACATGCCAAGAATGGTTGCAGGAATTGCATATGGCCAGTCTAGAGAAAAAAAGGACTAGGGGTGATATGATAACAGTATTCCAAAATTTGAGGGGCTGCCACAAAGAAGAGGAGATCAAATTATTTTCAAAAGCACCAGAAGGCAAGATAAGAAACAATGGATGGAAACCAATCAAGGAGGGAAGCAATTGGAATTAAGGAGAAATTTCCTAACAGTGAGAACAATGAACTAGAGGAACAGCTTGCCATCAAAAGTTTTACATGTTTCATCACTGGAGTTTTTTAAAGAAAAGACTGGACAGCCATCTGTCTGAAATGGGATAGGACCTCCTGCTTGAGCAGACTAGAAAACCTCCAAGATTCCTTCTAGCTTTATTCTGATTGAAATCACTTTTTTCAGTGCTGATGTAACATTGAACAGTCACTAAATGAACTGATATTAGACTTACCTGTAAATAATAACAGCCACACACATGCTCATCATATACAACATCAGTTAATTTGTGGTTACAGTGAAATATTTTCAGAGATACTCAAGGTGATGCAGAGTTCTGTACATAGTCATGTGACTCCAGGATCCAAATCCTTAATCAATGCTGAGATGCAATCTGACTTCACATCATTCTTACTCAACTCAACTTTCTTCTCCAGACTGAATGTTGAGTAAAATAATAGCACTGATATTCTTCCCAGAATTTATGTCAATTTAAACTGATATATTATCAAATTAAAACCAAGTATCATTGCTTTTGTATTTTACAGTTCATTCAAATTTAAAAATACTAAAGTCCAAAAGAAAAAACTTTCTATTTTTCCAGTCTTAAATAATGTTTGTAAATAATTTTAAATAGTATTTTTCATACATTGTCTAATAATTACTTGGTGTCATCTTTTTTTTTCAAAGTGCATTTTTTCACTGCAAACTAATTATTATATCTTACTTGTTTTTGAAAAGAATTGATTAAAGTTGATTACAGATAATGGGTAAGAGCTAACTACATTTCCTTCAGATATACTTGGCACTAGTTCCAGTTGGTATTGGTAGTAGAAGGCAGATCTAATCCAAGGCCTCTTCTTTGGGCGAGGAGGTGGGGCTGTCCTTCAGGTTTCGGTTTTGTTATTCCAAAAATAAGTTCATTCTGGTCAAGGTTAGATATGGTCTGGATGTCGATGGAGTTAATTTCGGAAGTGAAGGAGATATACATAGAACCCAACTTATGGGCCGACCACAATCCCATGAGGATTATATGGAAAAAACAAAAGGGCAGTTATCATTGGTTATTCAATAGAACAATCCTAAAGGATCAGAAATATATTAAAAGAGTTAATCAGGAATTAAGACTTTTCTTCAAAGAAAACTGGCCAGGAAACACATCCATACAAAACCTATGGTATACAACTAAGGCATTTATAAGAGGGGTCACAATATTGGCTACAGCTAGGAAGACAAAAAATTGAGAATCAAAAAATAAGAGAGTTGAAAGAAAGGTATAGAAATTTAGAGAGTGAACTTCAAAAGAAACCACAAAATAGAAGTATAAAAGAAAGTATGGAAATGATCAAACATGAATTGGCTATATTTGAAAAAGCAAAAGTGGCTCAGTCTATAAAAAAAGCAAAACAAAATTTCTTTGAGAATTGCAAATAAACCGGGTTGGTGGCTATCCTATAGGCTGAGGAAGCAAAAGCAAGAGAATTGGATCAATAAATTACAAGATGGAAAAGGTGAGATCTGCTATCAACTAGAGGAAAAGAGAAGGATTACCCAAGAGTTCTATGAGCAATTATATAGAGAAAACCAAAACTATACAAAGGAAGGAATACTACAATATCTGGAAAAGTCAGATCTGCCAAAGATACCAGAGGAAATAAATGATACACTCAATGAAGACATTAAAACATCAGAGATAATTGAAGCCATACAAAGATAAAAGAATAATAAAGCTGCCAAGGCCAGATGGGCTGCCAGCGGAAATATATTAAGAATTCCAGGATGTGCTTGTCCCAACATTGTTGGAAGTTTATAATGCTGTACTGAAAGAGGCGAAGACACAATTATTATGGACGGTGGCTAATATTGTATTATTACCTAAGGTGGGCACAGACTAGATGTTTATACAAAATTACAGACCAATCTCACTGTTAAATGCAGATTACAAAATTTTTGCTCTAATAATAGTGGAATGGCTGAAAAAATTCCTTATATCATTTATCCACACAGATCAAAATGGATTCCTCCCCAGAAGAGAAATTAAAAACAATATGAGAATTATCCTGAACATTCTTGAATATTATGAAGTGCATAATGAAAAACAGGTTGCACTATTTTTTCTCAATGCCCAAAAGGCATTCGATAACGTGAACTGGGAATTTTTGCATCAACAATTGGAACACATGGAATTTGGGGATAAATTTGTAAACACGATTAGAGCACCGAGTCCCACCTACCCAGCTGGTCATTAGGGCAGAGAACTGGTTGGTAAATTATTCGACTCTCACCACTGATCTACATCTATCTGTCTATCGATCGAGCAAATGACAGGCAGGCAGATGGATGGACGAGTGGTGTGGTAGCTCAGAGATGGAGCTCACACCTCACAATCAGGAGGCTGTGAGTTTGATCCTTGGTAGAGGCAGGTATTTCTCTCTCTGGGAACACTGAGAATATATCTGTTGGGGGAAAAAACCCACATTGGCAACAGGAAGGGTGTCCAGCCAGTAAGCACTGAGCTCCATTCAGTTGTCCAGAATCTGGAGAGCCTAAAGCTGGGAAAGATGGAGGGCAAAAGAAGAAAGGGACGACAGAGAACGAGGTGGCTGGATGGAGTCACCGAAACAGTTGGCATGAGCTTAAATGGACTCCAGAGGATGGTAGAGGACAGGAAGGCATGGAGGAATGTTGTCCATGGGGTCGCGATGGGTGGGACATGACTTCGCAACTAACAACCACAATGCCCTCCATTGCCTTGACTTCTGCCACTAAGGCGTGGCACCATCAGTCTTTTATCCTCAGGAGGAGATCCTTAACGAGCCACAGCTGCTTGTTATCATCTCCTTTGAGCATCCTGAAATCACTCACATGAGGTGTCTGTGTCAGAGTCTGATAGCAGCTCCAAAGGCTCCTACCGAGCCACAACATTAACCTTAGAAGTTTTAGCCAGGAATGTACATAAAAAGGAACAAATAAAGTTACTAGAAATAAAAAAGGAACAATTTAAGCTACAGGCCTTTGTGGACGATCTAGTGTTTGTGTTAGAGGATCCTATAAAGTCTGGTACAAAAGCTATTGAGGAATTGACAGAATATGGGAAAATAGCGGGTTTAAAGATAAATATGACTAAGACTAAAATGTTGGTTAAAAATATGACCTCAAAAGTGAAAGAGGAGTTAACAAAGAAATTGGGTATCCAAACTGTCAAAAAAGTCAAATATCTAGGTATACATTTATCTGCGAGGTGTGTGCCCATCAAAGAAGATAACTAATTTGATCAATAACACTAAGAAAGACTTAGAAAGGTGGAAAACCCTACAATTGTCCCTGATGGGTAGGATCGCAGTCATAAAAATGAATGTATTACAAGTAGGATAGCATGCCTTCCTTTGGTATGAAAAAGGACCTGCACATAAATATTTCAGTAGACATTATATTAGACAGTTCCTGTTATTAATATGGAACAAAATTAAACACAACCACTACACCAAAATACCCATTTGGCTATCTACGATGGAAGCATTCATACATCCAAATTTAATTAATGTGGAAAATATAGTTACATATAAAGAGTTATTGAACAGACAGGGGGAGATTAAAACTAGAATTGATATCACAAGGGGTACAAGTAGAATGGTGGTCTTATTTACAGATATAGTCAAGGTTTGCACTGTAAGGATAGGAAGAAGGAAGGCATTGCCAAAGACTACACAACATTAGATAAACTTTTGA
This sequence comes from Thamnophis sirtalis, assembly GCF_051295495.1. NCBI lineage: Eukaryota > Metazoa > Chordata > Lepidosauria > Squamata > Natricidae > Thamnophis > Thamnophis sirtalis. The sequence continues at coordinate 84,433,459 of NW_028261384.1, read as the reverse complement.
TACAGACAGAAAACAGGCTGATCAAAGTGTTGTATAGATTTTTGTTGGAATACAAGCTAGAGGAGGAGCATGTCAAAGAAACTATGGTCACCTGGGTGAAAAATTTCGGTTACAATGTGGAATTGGCTAAGTGGGAAAAACTTTGGATACTTAATCAGAAACTAACAATGGCTACGGCGTATAAAGAAAATCTTTATGTTCTACAGATGGCATCTCCCTCCAGCATGGCTCTCCAAAATGTTTAAAAATCTGCCCCCAAATTGTTGGAAGTGTAAAAAAACACCAGGCACTTTTTATCATATGTGGTGGACGTGCAATGAGGCAAAAAAATATTGGAAAATGATTCAATCATGGTTAGAACAAATGGTGGGAGACCAAATCTTGTTTAAACCAGAAATTTTTCTCCTAGGTATAATACTGGAGGGGTTTAAGAAAGATACACTTTATTTAATTATACATGTACTAACTGTGGCACGCATAACTTATGCACAATATTGGAAAAAAGAAAATACATCATCAGAGCTATATATAATCAGAAAAGTGTTGGCCTGTGCAGAAGCAGATGGGCTCACTTTTGAACTTAAAAATAAAGGGAATTAGAATATTTTGAAGTCTGGAACAGATTTTATAACTGGTATAAGACAAGGTGACAAGACAGGAACAAACTGTATATATTGTGATTGGACAGAAGGATTGATAATGTATTAAGTAGGCTAATTGTCAATGGCTGAGACTAGCTGTATATAAAGTGAATGCATGGTCACTTTGACTTTGCAGTACTGCATTGTTTTAAATGTAAAAATAATAAAAATATATTGGAAAAAAAACATTAACCAATGACCTAATATGACTACTAAAAGAGGCCCTGGCAGGGAATGAGTGGTTACAACAACACAAGAGTGAACTGTCATTAAGGGATGAACTAGCATGGATGGAGAACAAACTATACATCCCAGGAAGGAAGAGGACTTTAGTACTGCAGCGGAGCCATGACACAAAGGCGGAGAGGCATTTTGGATTTGTAAAGATCCTTTGCCTCATAAAGAGACAGTATTGGTGGCTACGGATGAAGAAAAACATAGAAACTTAGGTAGTCAGCTGCCCTATGGGCATTGCAGCAAAGAAACTGCCCGGCAAGCCTCTAGGACTGTTGCAGACTGTGGCTAGTCCCATGGCTCCCTGGAGATAGATAATTATTACTTTTTTATGGAACTGTTGGAGAGTGCTGAGAATACTGTGATATAGGTCATTACAGACTTATTCTATAAGCAGGCCCTCTTTCTGGCATGCCCTAAGATCCCCTTCACTTGGACCATGGCTAAGTTCTTTGTACAGCACATGTACTGGCTGCACAGCATTCCAAAATGCATAATCTCAGATAGAGGTGTACAATTCAGCTCAAATTTTTGGTTTGAGTTTCTGAGATTGTTAGGCTCCTCCCATCATCCTCAAACAAATGGATTTTGTGAATGTATGAATGCAGTCCTGGAACAGTAACTTCAATGCTATGTGAACTGTGTTCCCCCAAAATAAAACTGGGTCTTATTTTCTTCTGGGCCCCCAAATAAGATCTTATTTTTAGGGATGCCATATCTGCTTACCTTAGGACCACCACAACCAGGCCTCTCACACTCTAGCACTTGTCATGCCGCTATGTGAGCTGCTATGTGAGCAACAGACACCACATGGCTCATCACATCAGTGCTGCTGCTTGTGGCAGGAGGCTGTGTGGTGCATTGTGCCATTGGTTGCATGAGCAGTGGAACCAGCATGATGTGCTACATAATGTCCTACTGCGAGAGGTGGCATTAGCACAACAAACCACACAGCATCCTGCCATTCATGGCAGCAACAGCACAATGAGCCTCATGGCATTCTGTCATGAGCAGTGACCCCAATGCGATGAGCCATGTGGCTTCCTGTTGTAAGCTGTGGTACCAGCATGATGCACTATGTGGCATGTGGCCACAGAAGAAGTCGGACAGTAGCATAACAGATGTCGGGACATGGAAGGGCTGGCTGTGGTGGTCATAAGGTCATAAGGTAAGGAGGTATGGGATACATGGGGCAGCTCCATCCCCACCCCTGCCCTAGCTTGATTTTTACACATGCACTTCAACCCACTTGTATAACCAAACAGGCAGGGGTTGACTAGGACTTATTTTGGGGTAGGGTTTATATTAGGTGCAGGTGTAAATATTGGGCTAGGACTTGTTTTTGGGGTAGGTCATATTTTGGGGAAAACATGGTGCCAGCAAAATAATTGGACTGAACTCTTGCCTTTCACTGAGGGGCCTACAAGAACTCTGCTCACAATAGTACTAGTTTTGCCCCCTTTCTAGTGAATATAGGTGCCGAATTTGTGCCTATGCTAGACCTTCCTCAATAATCTCTTTTCTCAACTTCATTGGCTGAGTAGATGAGTACTCTGAAAGACATCTGGCCCACAGTGCACAAAGCAAGGGGAGTGCAAAAGAGAAAGGCTGATAAGAAGAGAGCACCTCGGAGGGAGTTTAGACTAGGAGATGTGGTATACCTGTCCATGACATTCTTGCAGTTGGGCCAACACTGCAAGAAGTTGGACTTTAAGAACATAGGTCCTTTCCCTATCATCCAGATTGTAAATCCAGTGACGGTGGAATTAAAGTCACTAAAAAAACTTAGGTGCATTTACTCAGTGTTTCATTGTAGTTTGCTAAAGCCCTTCAGTAGCTCACTGCTGAGGCCAGCCATTAAGCTATCTCCATCCCATCCCATCTCATATGGGTAGGTAGAGAAAGGCACTTTAAGGTCAAGGAGATCCTTGACTCTTGATACCACAAGGTGAAATTGCAGTATTTAATCTTATGGAATGGGTTTCCCTTCATAGGGGCAGAGTGGGTGGCCACAAGGAACATACATGACCCTAGCCTTATCCAGAGGTTCCACTCCAGATCCCCAGATTGACCCCAATAGGGTGTTAGTGTGCAAAGAATCTAATGCAGAAATAATGTGTGTGTTTTTTTCTTTAGGTTGGCATATCATGTTTGTTTCGCTATGCAGCCCTAATCACAACCAGACAACAGTAATGGGATGGTGGAGGGAAGGCATTGGAATGTGTTTTGGAGGGATCTCTGGAATGCAAGTATGCCACCTGGAAGTATGAGTCTGATCCAAACCCCAGGGTTATTGACTGGGAACATCTGAGGCAGACAGGTTGTTTCCAAAACAAAGCAAGTGCATATAATTGGTGGACAATGGGCAATGGGAGGTCTGGGGAAGCAGGTTGTGCTATGCTGTTTGCACATGGAAGCATCAGGATTGGCTTTTATATTTCTGTACCCATATGGCTTTTCAGTAAAATTATACTCTTGGACAAAAAATGTCCCATTCAGTGGGATGGTTGATAAGAAGGAGATCTTTTAGGGAATGAAACAATGGAAGGAGGGTTCTATCTTCATTGCATACTCCCTCCAATTCACATTGCTCAGTCTAACAGCCTCTTCTGCATTCATTTAATGTACATTTAAAAACCATACCATTTGAAATAACATAGAACTGCATAATAGAAATCTTTCTTTTTTTTTAAAAAAAAGAAAGAAATTCAGCTGTGATGTCTATTTTGTTGCCTTCTCAATTAATTTATGCAATAACCTGATAGATTATTCAACAGTTGCATTTGCCCCTTTCCTCAGCTGACATGCCTTGCTTATCCCATTCTAATACCTAAATTCATGAATCAGATCCTGTCCCCAGGATTGGTGCATAAAGACTTGTTACCCAAGGTGTTTGAATGGGAAGAGAGGTGTATCCTTAATTAAAACTTGGGCTATAATAGCTATTTGAGTCTCAGTCTCCCTGGTGTCTTGAATAGCCAGAATACAAGGGAGAGGTTCAAAAGACTTCTGTCACAATTTGCACTAATGCAACAAACAGCTCCACCCATGAGCTGCTACTGAACAATATTGAGATTATGCCTTTCCATAAAGGAGCCCTGGGATAGCAGTGAAGCTTACAGCCAAACTGGCTGAGGAAGAATAACTTCACAGGCTTGGAAGGAAAGAGGCTGTTGGGCTTCCATTTCATGGATTGCTGAGATTTAGAGGGTGGGCAAAAGGGGATGGGATGGTGGTAGTAATGAATGACCATCTTTATAGAAGCTAATAACTGAAGAAGGATTTAGGATACAATATTTGTGGGAGGAAATATATACACATGCAGAAATTGGAATAATTCAAATATATTTCATATAGGGATGGGTTCCAGCAGGCACTACTGCCAGTTTTCTTGTGCGCGCATGTGCAGTACAATTAAAATTTCAGCAGAACTGAAAAACAAGATGGGGAACCAGTTCACGGGCGTGGCAGGCCTGGTTTGCTGCTGGTTCCAGCGACCCAGGCCACCAAACCACTACTGGTTTGGCTGAACCTATCTGAACTGGTAGGAACCCATCACTGATTTCACATTCTCACCGCTATTTTTTAAAACGAAGCATGTACAAATGTTCAATATGCCTGCTGTAATCAAAGTAATTTTCAATATGAATTAAGGATAGAAGAAAAGTTAAGTTCTGGCGAATGAAAGAATAGAGGTTTGAGACTGGGAGATTTTTCTGAAGGACAGGAATTTTATATCATGAACTCATTTTACAAGAAAAAGGGTAGCAGAAAATGGACATGGCAGAGTCCATCTGGGTACAAAAGCAAAGTTGACTACATCATGTCAAGTGATAAAACCATATTCTGAAATTGTACTGTCATCAATAGTTTTAATATTGGCAGTGCACATAGAATGGTATGAGCTAAAGAGAAGATAGACCGTTGAAAAGAGCATATAAAAATGATAAAGACATCATGAAAAACAAAAATAGTGATAAGTAGTTAGAGGAGAACAGCGATTTTAAGATTCATCTATGAAGTCACTTTAACTGTGTTGAAAGATTTGGAAGAGATTAATACTATGGATCAAAATGAACAAATAGTCAAAAATGTCCTTGAATCTTTTATATCCATAAAAACACCAGAAAAACACTTTGTACAGTCAAAAATCTCTAATGAAACTATTGGTTTAATGAAAAAAATGATGGACAATGGAGTACATTGAACTTTGCAAAACCATAAGAAAACATATCCAAGAAGAAACATGTCAGTTTAACATGAAGTTTGTGAAAAAGGCAACTGAAGAAAACAAAGGGATTAATAGAACAAAATGCAACCTTATAAATACAAGAAAAAAGTTTTTTGCATGAAAATATGATGGCTCTGTGTTTGTTGAACAAGATAGGAAATGTTAGAAATAATTGGAAAATTCTATTTAGGGCTGTATAAACATCAAGATCATTCAAAAGTAATAACACCCACAAAAGGAAATGGCAGCTATTCCATTGGAGGAAGTATCAAGTGCCATAAAATCAATGAAAAATGGCAAAGCTTCAGGAAATGAAATGAAATACAGGTAAAATGCTGAAAGCTGGTGGGCACAGTTTTCACAAGATATTAGCAAAACTAATGTCAACATTCCAAATATCATCCAGAATTAAATCAGAGTTCAAGGCATAGCTTTCATCAAAGTTCCAATTTAATAAGAGAGACATGTTGGCACATCTGTGGAAAACCCGAATCTGAAAGCTTCCTGGGTTTTCCACCCAGTTGAAAGTTCAAGACCTTGCCCCCACACCCACAAGTTCATCACATGGTCCAATCTTCCTCTGCCACACTGGCATTTCTACCCATCTAGTTCCAGTCAGGTGCAGAGGTGCAGAGGTACAGAGACAAAGGATGACCTTGATTTCTAGAAATATTTTTTCGTTTTGAAAACAAACGCATTCTACAATTCTACTCCTCACTATTCCCCCTCCTATTTACCCCCTTAATGAAGCAGCATAGTAAAATAAGAGCAAGTGTGGCAGGCCAAAGATCCTAAAAGGAATATGCCTGCAGGCCTGACAACTATACTTGAGATGCCCCAGAGAAATAAAAAATACCCGATGTATAGAGAAATACTGAAGTAATTCTTGTGCACAAGAAAGGGATCCAATATGCTTTAAAGAAATATCACGCAATAAGCCTTCTTTCAGTCATCTACAAGATAATAGCAAAAAGAATATTGAGAACATCAAATGATGCACAAGCAGGCAGGCAGGCTTCAGAAGTGGCTACAGCCCAATGAATCACATCCAGGTTGTTCAGCAAGTCATTGAAAGCACAAGTACACCCTGCCTCTATGCATGGCTTTCATTGATTATGAAAAGGCATTTGATTCAATATTCCAGCAAGCAATAATGAATGCATTGTTCAACAAAAGCATAGACATAAACTTACTACAATCAATATATGAAAAAATAATAGTATTTGTATTTGTATTTGTATTTATTAGACATTTATAGGCCGCCCTTTTCCCTGAGGGGACTCAGGGCGGCTTATAATCAAAAAGGAAAGGGAGTGTAGGACAATACAAAAAGAAATGTGCACAAAAGTAAATTAAACAGTAAAACTCAACATTCACTCAGCATTCGGGAGGGGCAAAAGTAAACTTATCCCCAGGCCTGACGGGCTAGCCAGTTCTTGAGGGCTGTGCGGAAGGCCTGGACGGTGGTGAGGGTACGAATCTCCACGGGGAGATTGTTCCATAGTGTCGGAGCCGCAACAGAGAAGGCTCTCCTCCGAGTAGTCGCCAGTCGGCACTGACTGGCGGATGGAATACGGAGGAGGCCAACTCTATGCGATCTGATGGGACGCAGGGAGGTAATTGGCAGAAGGCGGTCTCTCAAATAGCCAGATCCACTACCATGGAGCGCTTTATAGGTGGTGAGTAGGACCTTGAAGTGCACCCGGAGATCGACAGGTAGCCAGTGCAGCTCACGGAGGATCGGTGTTATGTGGGCGAACCGTGGTGCGCCCACGATCACTCGCGCGGCCGCATTCTAGTGTCAATTTGCCTTAATAATCTTAAAATGGAAATCACAAGGTGTACAACAAAATGATATAATATCACCTCAAATGTTTCCTGGAACAACCAGGTCTGAATAGCTGTCCTGAATTTTTTAAAGGTTGGGCCTTCTCTGATTGCAGGAAGAATGTTGTTCCACAGGAAAGGGCTGGAAACTGAAAGGGCATGGTTTCAAGGTCTCTGGCAAGTTCAAAGAGTCGGGACCTGAGAAGAGTAATCATGTAACAGAAGGTTCCAGAGATAACCTAAACTATGTATGCCTCTTAACCACAATAACTTGAAGTTTACCTGGAAGTCTACTGGTGCAACTTTTCAAATAGTGATATGTGGGCAAATTGAAGGTTGTCCATAACTAGTGAAGCCATTGTGTTTTGAAAAGGATAGACCCACAAAGAGCACACTGCAGTAGTCCAGCCTAGAGATAACTGAACCATGAGTGAATGTGTGAATGTCTACTGATCATAAAAGCTTGTGTATATGACAAAATGGCTCAAGGATTGTTTTGCCTATAGTTGTCATGTGATCATGGAGTAGGAACTAGAAGGCCAGTAGAACCTACTAAACTATAAACCGTTTTTTAACAGGGGAGGACAACTCCACTGAGAGATCATATTGGAATATCCCAGATACAGCTACTCAATCTTTTGAGGATTAATCCTCAGTTTCTTCCTCCCCATAGAGACCTCAACAGTCTCCAAGTTCTGAGGAAACACTCTGGCCACATCTTCTGTTCAGCCCATATATACATATAAGATAAACAAGTGAAGATAATTAGCACAGTGATGATGCTTGCTTACATATTGATAAAGAACTGTCTCAGTGGATTAATATAGATGTTACATTGCAGAAAAGAGAAAACCAAAGTCTGCATAACCCTACAATAAAGGGTCTTTCAATTAATAAAAGTTTGGAATTTTCAAGAAAAGTTTGGAGAGTCATTTGTCCTGGATGGTATAAGGACTTCTTCCTTGCGCAGTGGGTTGGAAAGCCTTCATGTTCCCTCCCACCTCTAAAATTCAATTTTTCAAAATTTATCTTCTCCTACCTCCAATGACTGGAACCAACTTTGAAGGAAGGAAGAAAACCACAGTAAAATTAGTGTCCCATTTTCAACTCTGGGAATAGCCCAAAAGAACACTATGATTGATGGTCGTTAAAAACAGGAAATATCCAGGGAAATCTTTGATTGTGTATACCTATTAAGTAATGATATTAAATACAAATAATCCTCAAGAAAATGAGGATAAATATGTTTTTAAAGGCAGAAAGCAGCCCAATCTTCCTGCCGTAAGCAAACAGAGTCAAAGAGAAGCTTGAAGAGGCTGGTCTTTTGGAATGGAGATTTTGTACCTATTCAGAAGACTGGGGAAACCCAGAAGTGTTGCAGCAAGACTGGCTGGGAGAAAAGCAGGCTCTGCTGAGCCTTGCGGAAATCCAGCTGGACAAACTGCTGTCAGGGAGTCTTCAGACTGAAAACCTGTCCTAGAGGGACAGGGGAGAAGAAGGGACAGCTCTGATGTCCTAGAGGAACCAGCAATTTCTTGAGAAGTTGGAGAAAAACCCTTCAGCATAACTGAATGACCGCTATAAAGCTGGGGCACCTGGATTAAATTATTGGGCAGGAGTGGTGTCTGAAGCAGAATGTTGGAACCGGATGAGTGATTGACCAACTCATAGGAAAAAAAAGAAAAAGTTGATCTTAATCTTAAACAGGATCTCAAAGCGAAATTAGTGGCTAACTAAATGGCTTTCGGGGAATGTTATTGAAAAAAGGTGACAGAGGAGGCTAAGCAATGTGGAAGTGAAGGAAAAATTAACAACTAAAAGGAAGAGCCCTGGGAGAAGTCCCTTTTCTCCTTATCTGATTCTAGTCTCTGTGCATTAAAAGCATTTTTGACAGCTATTGATAGCTAGCTGTGGGATTGTATGCAGTTTGGAGAGAGCCATTTACCTGAGAGCAGAAAAGACTATGTTGGCTAGTGAAGAAAGAACAACAACAACAAAAACAACAACAGAAGGAAATCCTTCTTCTCATTTATTTTTATTTTTTGTGGATTTAAAGCACTTTGAAAGAAATGGGGGGAAAAGTGAGAGTTACAGCTGAGGTGTGACCTTGGATTCAGAAAGAGGCTTTGAGGCTGTGGGAGCTGCCTTTGCAACATTGTTTTGACTGCAACTATCTACAGCTGTGAAAGAGAAAATGTGGACTGGACTGGATTGATTTTAAAATTAAGCAACAGAATTTGGAAGACCCTAAATTTGCAACTAAATGTGGTATAACCCAAAAATTAAAAAATTGGTTAAAATAGTTAAACTTGCAAAATGGAGATTTGGATGTATGATGAATTATTTGTGATGTTGAAAAGCGCACATGAAATGTTAATTAGTAAAGGGAATCTAGAAAATCAAAGGGAATATTCAGAATAAGAAATAGGAGAAGAGGAAGTAAAAGTGGACATAAATAAGATACAGGAAGATAAGGTGGAAAAAAGAAGAATTGAAAATAAAATGCAGATAGAAGATTTTACCGGGATTACAGTCACAAAGGAAAAGTAGATAAAGGGAAAGATCACCCCAAAAAGAAAGCACAAAATAATAAGGAAAGGAGGGGAACAGGGAAAATCCTGGGGGAAGTTACTAGAATAATAAAAGTAAATACTCTGAAGAAAAGATACAATAACCACAAAAATAGGGGAAAGAAAAAAAGGGGGGAAAGGGGGAGAAGAAAGAAAAGAATTAAAACGAGGATTTTAGGGAGCCCAAGAGAAAATGGTTAAAAGAGGAAGAAAGGGAAAAAGAGTTGTATTAGTAGGCTAAAGAAAATAGTAGTAAGATCATTATTGTCACATAACTAATTAAGAAATAAAGAAATGATAGTATATTGTTAATGGTAGAAAAAAATTGAAAGAAATGCTCTCTATGCTTAAATTGAATTTGAGGATGTATGCTGTATAGCAAAATATACCAATGAAGAAAATAAATAAAAATTTGGTGTAATTTTGAAGGGGCAATTGAAGATATTGTTTATGTATTAAGAAAAAATAACTATAAAGATGAAAAATAATGGAAGAGAATAATTTGGCTGAAAGTGAAAACAAAACCATGATGTAAAAAGGACTATGTAATTGAGAGGATGTAAAAGAAAAGGCCCAGAAAACTCTTTTCTAGTGTCCACTGGAAACATGGACACTGCTTGGAGGGATGGTTTTAATGGTGGAGAGGACCACATGGTTTGAGGTCCTGGGAAATCAAGCAAGAGGGGGGGGAGGGAGGGAGAGAAAGAGAGAGGGAACCTCCTAACACAACTGTCAGTTTTCAGACCCTCAGGGATCTGAGAGGACCTGCTGCTTTACCTAAGTAGAATACGGGCACCTCCTAGCACACAGGGCTTTACTCAGTGACTTCCAAGCTGGTTATCCTCTCTCATTCACTTTTTCATTTTTCCATTTCATTTTCACACACTCTCTTCTTTCTCTAACAGAAGGTCCTGGGCTCTTGTCTGACCCCTATACTTTCCAGGCTGCCCAGAGTAAGCACGATCCATCTGTGATTGGGAGAAGGGTCCTTTCACTCACACAAACAGGCATACACACATTTCCAATGTTTTTCTGGGCCATAAAATTAAAATTTAGAGGACTGACCTTCTTTCCAAGCAGCCTTTGAGCTCAACACTCAAAGCCCCTTTAAAACCTTTGTTCCAAATGGCCAAAGTCCAGGAAAACTTGCTCACAGATTCAATGAGTCTACTGCTGGCAAGGGAGGATTACCTGGGCCAGGTCCATTGGTCAGGTTACTTGGAATCCCATCTGGAGTGCCATATTGTTGGAAGAAATGTCCATCTGGGTTTAGTTCCAAGTGGGGAGAAAGACACTGGAAACATGGTTGGAAATTGGAAAGATGGGTTAATGGTGAACAGGATAAACAGTTCCCTGGGACCAGCCACAATTTTATTTCCAATGTCTTTTTCCCGGATTGCAATCAGACTGGATTTTTCTTCCAACAGCAGTCTGGCATCAGCAAGGCCAAGCAAAGACAGAGCAGGATAATAGCACTGACACTAGTATAATACTGACACACCATTTTTCATGTATTTGCATTATCTGTTATTGCAGAATCTATTTCTTGTATTTTTAATATCTCTTTTTTGTGCCCTCCTTTTTTTTTTTTGCAACTTGCATTCTGACTTTCACAAGAAAATGTGGATCAGTTCTGAGCCAGCACTGCAGAAAAATTACACTTTATGTGCTGTTTGGGGAGGGGATAGTTTATTTGAGAGCAAGAAGGAAAGCACTTGAAGATAGTTACAAAATAGGATCAAATACATGAAAAATGGCCTACAAATGACCAATTTCCTATAAATATTACCAGAGTTTTGTAGTATAGGGAAATTGGTCCTTTTTGAGTGTGTCTTTTGGATGGTTTATTAAATAAATTTTCCAAATAATAATAAAAAAATTATGTTGCCTATACAGCTCCATAGTGTGGGGAGGAGAAATATTACTTTGTAGAGTTTGTGGGTCTTTTTCTTTTTGCCTACAAGCTGAATATGGGGTACCATATTTGTGTGAACAGGAAAGCTCTATAACTTAAGGGTTTCAGTTTTTATTAGGTTTTTATTGTCATTCATTTGTTCTTCCAAGAAAGACATGTGGTTTTATCAGTTTCAATTGAAAAGAGCTTTAAATGCTCTCTTGTAGTAGCATTGTTTCCTGGCTTGGTTTATGAATGCTGGGGGATGTGATATGTTTTCCCTTTACAAAATTATTTCCCCAATTTATAGAGTCAACACATCTATGCTTTGCATAGTTCATCAATCTCTATCTAAGAGAACCATTTTTTTCCTTTAAAAGTTAAAGCCACTAGATTTTGATCTAAAAAAAATTTTTGGTAAGTTCCTAATTTTATAAACATTAATAGCCAAGTCTTAAAAATCTGAAACATATCTATTTTTGAAAAATATGTATGTCTTACAGAAAAATAGTTATATTCTTTTGCATAATCATCTTTCTATCTTCATATATTAAGAAGTTCCAAATTATCTATTAAATAATAAAACCTTTGGTAACTTAGTTTATGTATTTTAAAAAAAATCTCAGAAGTTCTATTTTTTAATGGAAAAATCACCCCATTACAATCTCCCAGGAGGCACCAATTTTCATTTATAAAATGCAATAATTAATCTATGTCTAAAATGCTGTTTTAGCTTAATTTGTAGCATAAACTCCCAATATCAAATTCTTAAAGACCTGTATATTAACTTGCACCCGACATATCTGCCATAATACTAGTCAATGTAATTGAGGATCTATAAAATAACCATTTTTTTTCAATCCTGCTGAAATAAATTATTCTCTCAGATTTTTGTGATTTAAATATTTTGCATCATTTTTCATAATATGAGTTTTTGTAAGCAAATCATATATTTTAATTTTTTCATTTTTTTTTCTCTTTGGAAGATCATTTGCTTTATACATTTTATGTTAGGCTAACATTTTAGCCTTACCTGTGGTATCCAACATTGAATCCCCTTCATTGTGTTGAATGTGTTGTAACATTTGTTTTTCGTCTATACAAAATAATAATATCCTTATTACTGTGTTGTTGTCATTTCTTCTTCTTACTATAAATGTTAGAGGATTAGTTGTTACAATGTTTAAAACAAATGGTGACTATTATTCTACAGAATGGGAAAATTTCAGATAGCTGGAAAGAAATTAATGTAGAATTAGCACCTCAACACGAGCAAGATTTGATTTCAACAAGAGACTAATAACGTAATCTTTACTGAATAATTACAACAAACTATTTACTATTTATGATTTTGATCAAAAAGTTGAAGATAAGCTTCTTCTCTGGTAACATTGTACTGCAAACTAGGGCATACAAAACCTTTGCCAGACCATTTTTTGAATACAGCTCATCTGCCTGGAATCCACACTGTATATCGGACATTAACACAATTGAGCAGGTCCAGAAGTATTTCATGAGAAGAGTACTCCACTCCTGTGCTTACAATAGAATCCCTTATGCCCCCAGGCTTGAAATTTTGGGCTTGGACAACCTGGAACTACGCCGCCTATGGTCTGACCTAAGCAAAGTAAACAAAATTATCCGCTACAATGTCCTACCTGTCAATGACTATTTTAGCTTCAACCACAATAATATATCACAAACAATAGATACATACTCAAGGTTGACCACTCCAAACTCGATTGCAGAAAATACGACTTCAGCAACAGAGTGGTCAACACCTGGAATGCTCTACCTGACTCCGTTGTTACATTCTCAAACCCCCACAGCTTTAACCTTAAACTGTCTACCGTGGACCTCACTCCATTCTTAAGAGGTTCATAAAGGGGGCATGCATAAGCCCACCAGCATGCCTACTGTCCCTGTCCTACTATCCCCATCTATTTGTATACATTTCCTTTGTTCATGTCGATGTTTATACTTATACCTGCTATCTTTTACATGTTTGACAAACTAAATAAATAAAATAAAATAATACATAATTTTAGAGAATTTTATTCATGAAGCTCAATGGGTTTTTTTATTTAAAAGACAGTGATAAGATAATAATAGAAATGTTTTGAATGCTTTGGAATAATTGGAGTAATATAATGAAAAATAAGGTACACTGACATTCTTAGTTGCAGAGAAAGCCTTTGACAATTGTATTCATTTGTTTAGGGTTTATATAGAAACCTGGGAGATAATGTTATGAGTAACATTAGTTACTCATAACTTATGAGTAACATTAGTTACTCATAACTAATGAGTAATTTATATTTCTCAAAATGGAGAACTAACAAAATCTTGTGAGATTCAAAAATGACAAGACAAAGATGTCTACTGTTTTAATTTTTGAGATAATGTATAGAGATCTATCAAAATGAAAGAATTAAGATTTAAAAAGAAACATATAAATTAAGAGTATTTGTAAGATAGTTTTATAAGATCCACCAGAGGATGTAGAAATATTAGTGAGAAAGTTACAGGATTTTAGTGTGTTAGCAAGTTTTAAAATTAATAACTTGAAGACAGAGATGTTAACAAAAATATGGAATTAGAAGATCAAAAAGAACTGATGGAGAAACTTGGTTTCTAAGATTTAGAAAAAAGTAAAATATTTACATACTTCTGTGACAAACATCAATTGTGTTATTTCAAAATAATACTGTTAAGACATGGAATCAGGTTAAGAAGGAAAGAGGTGAGAAATTAAAATTATCACCGTTGGGGTGAATATCATGATTAAAAAAATGTTTTTTCCACAAATTACGTTTTTGATTCAGAGAATGCCTGTACCATTTAATGGCAAGTGGAGGAAAAACCATGAGTTAACTATAAAATGTTACATGATGCAAAGTAAAGAGGAACATTAGGTAAAACAGATTTTAAATTGTCTTTTGCTGCTTTTGTTTGATCTAAATGCAAGAGCAAGTTGATGAAAAACAAAGGACTTTTGGAGTTAAAAGACTACAACCTGAGGTTTAGATATTTATGATATGATAAAGTTAATGTAGATTTTTTTAAAAAAATCTTTTTACTAGATGTACCAAATTGAGAATATGGAATAAATATAAATTGTGCCCCAAAAGATAGTAATGGATTTCAGCTCAGGGAACATAACACAGAAGAGAAACAGCAGACAAGGACAAATGGTTGACATATCAGAAACCGTTAGAAAACCATTTAAAATTATTATACATTTTATATTTATAATTAAATAAAGACAACAATTGGTAGCAGAAGGATATATAGTTGTTAGTGGTTTTCTAAATTACAGTTATCAGAAAGATTCAAAATGGAGAAAAAGATCTATGGTATGGAGCAAAGTAACAGACAGAATTTGAAGTATAATTGTGCATTGATGATAAGCATGTGATTGTTAAAATGTATGTGGTTGTTGAAGTTTGAAACAGAGGAGAAACAGGATGAAGAACATGTAATAAGGTAGGTTAACAATTTTGATTGCAATGTTCAGATGGACCAATGGAAAAAGGATTAAAATTTATGTATTCTATGTTAGATACTAGCAACTGTTATAATGGTTTCCACCAAGGTCCTCTGTTCCAGTGGGAACAGAGATTTAATCTCATTGGTCGAAGGGTCTGACAACTCCCTATAAAAGGGCTGCTGTCAGACTTTGCTGGATTGTACATACTTGTTCTGTTACAATAAAGAGCTGTTGTTGCCTTTAGCCTGAGTGTGCCTTTCCATTACCCGATCTAACATTCTATTTTTTAAAAGAATTGTTATAATATGATGAATCTAGAGTGTACAAAGACACTTCAAATATATTTTGGAAATGTAAAAAACTTCATGCTTGCTGAACATTTAAGAAAACTAAACAATTTCAGTTTCAAATACATTTTTTTGATACACAGGATTTTAAAGACTAATATTCAGTTGAAGACAGAACTTTTCCTTTTAGGACTAATGGATAAACACTTATAGAAATGCCATGGAAGATTCTTTCACCACATGATTAATGCAGAAAGATTATTACATGCACAGAGATAGAAAAACTCAACAAATTGATGAAGGCAATGTACTTTATGTGATGCTACTGTTGAAAACTGCTTGAAAACTGCAATTGATCCAAAAAGCAGCATTTGGATATTTCAAGAGCTGTCCATGTACTTCTGGGCAATTCAGGATGCTAGTTATCACCTTTAAACTGCTTAATGTCACAGGGCCTATCTTCTGGACTGCCTTCTTTCAATTGTTTTTGCTCCCATGTAAGATAATATATATGAGCACAAAATAAAAATAGGACTAGAAGGGACCTTGGAGGTCTTCTAATCCAACCCCTGCTCAAGCAGGAGACTTTATATCATTTCAGATAGATGGCTGTTCTGTCTTTTTTTAAAAAACCTCCAGTGATGAAGCACCCATAAATTCTGACAGCAAGCTGTTCCAATGGCTCATTGTTCTCACTGTTAGGAAGTTTCTCCTTAATTCCAGGTTGCTTCTCTCTTTGATTAGTTTCCATCCATTGTTTCTTGTTCCACCCCCGAAGTGTTTTTGAAAATAAGTTGACCTCCTCCTCTTTGTGGCAACCCTTCATATACTGGAATACTGCTATCAAGTCCCTCCTAGTCCTTCTTTTCTCTAGACAAATCCTCAACTGTTCTTTGTATATTTTTGTCTCCAAGTCTTTAATCATCTTAGTTGTTCTTTTTGAACTTTTTCCAAAAGCCTCAAGATCTTTTTTATAATGTGGTGACCAAAACTGGATGCAGTATTCCAGGTGTTGCCTTACTAAGGCTTTATAAAGTAATACTAATATTTCACGTGGTTTTAATTCTATGCTTCTGTTTATACCACCAAGGATTGTATTAGTTTTTCCACTAAGACTCCAATGTCCCTCTCACAGTTACTGTTTTTGTGCCAGGTTTCACCTAATCGGTACTTGTGCCTTTGTGTAAAGACTTTGCTTTCTCCACATTAAATTTCATTTTATTGGATAGGGCACATTGTTCAAGTCTGTCAAATTCTTTTTGAAGCCTGAGCTTGTTTTCTGGGGTGTTGCCTGTTCCTGCCAGCTTAGTGTCATCTGCAAATTTGATGAGTTTCCCTTCTATTCCCTCCTTTAAGTCATTTATGAAGATATTGAAGAATAGTGGACCTAAGATGGAACCACATGGCAGCATATTTCTTACTTCCCTCCATGTAGTATCATTAAGAACAACGTGTTGTATATGGTTTATCAGCCAGTCATAAATCCATCTGATGGTGATGTTGTCTATTCCATATTTTTCTACCGTTTACCAAGTGGTCTACTTTGTCAAATGCCTATTTGACAAAGTAAATTATGTCCACTGCATTTTGTTGATCTACTAATTTAGTCACTTTGTCAAATAATACAATAAGATTTGTCTGGCGTGATCTGTTTTTTTTTTTTTTTGACAAATCCATGTTGACTTTTAGTTATAACTTTATGAGTTTCTAGATGTTCACAGATCTGTTTTGGGATTATCTTATCTATACTTCTCTGGTATTAATGTTAAGCTGATTGGTCTGTAGTTTCCTGGGTCTAGTCCCTGCCCCCCTTTTTGAGGATAGAAACCACATCAGTTCTTTTCAGTCCTTAGTTAATTCCCCAATGTTCCTGGATTTTTGAAAGATATGGTACAATGGTTCTGAGATAATATCTGTCAGCTCCTTCAGAACTCAGAATATAGGAAATAAACTTAATTCTGCCAATTACTGACCTATTACGTCCTTCATATTATGAGCAAACTATATGTAAAATATCTTTATTAAAACAATTGGACTGTGACCAATTTGTTTATTTACTTTCTTGTTGAAAAACAGGTAGGATTTAGAGGAAGCCATTCAACCTTGTAGGCGGTTATCTGATCTTGAACCATTTAGCTGAAAAATATATCTTGCCACCTAAAGACATCTGTTTTCTTGTCTTTGTGGATTTCAGATGACCAATGAGTAATTGATAGCACCTTCTTATGCATATGCTTTATTCTAACATCTCATTCAGACTCTGATGTTTCCCCTGACGGCATCTTTCTGGAGCTAATTTTGCCAAAAGAGCAGCAAGGCTAGTGTGTTTTCTATCTTCCTTCTCAGTCTGTACATTAATTTAATAATTGAGTTCTTTCATATTCTAATCATCACTTTCCAGTGTTAGCAAACTAACAAATTCCAGTCCTCTTAGTTGCAGATGATGTAGCAATTTTCTCTGTCTCCTAGGTCAGAATAAATAGGACATTGAGGGAACTGTCTTTTTTTTTTGCCTAAAAGAACAATGGGTCATACATTATCAAGAAATAAGGAGGAAACAGGTCTCAGTATTTCTACCTCAAGACTTGTTGAAAAAGCCAGATTCTGATTGCCTTCCAAGTTATTTATATATATTTGTTGTTAGCATACGGTGTTAGCATATCTTATACTGATATAATATATATTATATATTTTAACTTTATTTCAAAAATAAGGGCTTGGCAGCACAGGGAAAATCAGTCAATTGCCAGCCATCAGCACATCAATCAACCAATAAGAAGGCACCAGATAAATATGACTTACAGAATAATCCATATTCCAGTAGAGATAGTTCTCTGTAGTTGGGGTCTAACATGAGTCCGAAAGCTAGAAAAAGTAATTCTCTGGTCCTGTGACTGACCCAGATTCAATCTTGCAACATTATCCTGGGACACCTATATTGGCCTTTATTTCTGAGAAAAGTAAGCTTTTACACTTAGGCAAGAAAAATCAAATGTACTGGTATAGATTAGGTGAAGTCTGACTCAATAGCAGTAACTGTAAGAGGGATCTTTGGAGTCCCAGTGAACAATCATTTAAATATGAGCCAACAGTGTGCAGCAACAACCAAAAAAAGTGAACACAATCCTAGTTTGCATAAACAGAGGGATAGAATCAACATCACATGAAGTATTAGTACCACATTATAAAGCCTTTGTAAGAATACTGCATCCAGTTTTAGACACTACATTATAAAAAGATGGTGAGACTTGGAAAGAGTGCAGAGAACAGTAACAGAAATGATTAGGGGCCTGGAGGCAAAAACTGCTGAATATGAAGAACGGTTGCGGGAATTGGGTTTGTCTAGTGTAGTCAAAAGAAGGACTAAAAGTGACATGAGAGCAGTGTTCCAGTATTTGAGGGACTGCTACAAAGAAAAGGGAGTCAACCTATTTTACAAAGTACCAGAAGACAAAACAAGAAACAATGGATGGAAACTACAGTAATCAAGAGAAGAAATCTAGAATGAAGGAGAAATTTCCTGATAAAGAGAATAATTAATCAGTAAAACTATTAGCCTTCAGAAGTTGTGAGTGCTCCATCATTGGAGGCTTTTAAGAAGAGACAGGACAGCCACTTATCTAAAATGGCTTAGAGTCTCCTACTTGAGCTGGTAGTTGGACTAGAAGACCTCCAAAGTCCCTTCCAATTGTTATTCTGTTCTGTTCTGTTGAGAGAAACCTGCTTTAGTATGTGATATTTTGGTGCACAAGTTTGTATTCTGGGAGGGACCTTGCACCTTGTCTCCCATATTTCACACCTTGCTCAGAATTTTTACTCCTAGATCCTTTTGTTTCTACTATGGGCTGGATTGTGCTACTAGGTGCCCTGCCCATATTTAGGCAGGCTGCAACAGCAATACTGCCCCACCTTGAAAGAGCTCAGTCAGGAATTCTGCTGCAGGGCGTTCCTCCTTAGGCTATTTAACAAAAGAAACCTACTCCCACATGGAGCTGAGGCACTCCCAGTTGGAGAGCCGAGCTATAGCCAGGAGCACGACAAATTGGGAGAGAGACTTTTGTTGAGCTAAGGAGAATGTCAACCTGTTCCATCCCATAGAAAAGAGACCTGAAACTCAGCTTATAATGCTAACTAAGTTTACTCAAAGGTGGGTTTTTTCGAAAGGCAACTTGAGGAAGAAGAAAACATTTAGCTTCTCATCCAAAAAGTCTGCTCTGCCCCCGGCATCAGAAATGATGAAGTTTCTTGGATGAGAAGCAACACATTTTATTCTTTTTCCTCATGAAAAAAAAGCACATTTGAGACAACTATGACTTGGATGACTGAGAACCTTCACAGATATTTATCTAAGCTCATACATAAGAGAAGGGGAGGAACATCTCAAATGTTGCTAAATAACAAATTCTTTCAACTTTGGCTAGTCTTGTTATGAATTAAATGCCCAGGGGTTTAGGATTTAGGATTTAACTTTATTTGTATGCCGCCCTTTTCCCTGAGGGGACTCAGGGCGGCTCACACTTCAGTTCCCAATCTAAACATACATTTTGGGGCAATTCTAAAAGATTGTCTGTCTGTGTATGTTTTTATGTATGTATGTACAAGATTGATATAACCATCTATTTTATACAATGATTCTAGGTACTCACAACAATCCATAAAAGATATTAAAAACACACCCTTGTACCCAAATATCCTCCTGCTGAAATCGCCTCTCCATCTTAGCCCAATGCTTGGGGGAAGAATGAGGTCTATACAGCCCCAAAGAAGTCTAGGAAGCTCTCTGAACTCTATTGAGAAGCTCTTCTTTTTAATAAAGTTTTTTATTTTTTCATTTTCATAACAAATAATCACATGTATACTTTACATAACCAGCATCATATTATATTGTTAAATGTTTACATCAAATCGTCTTACCATCAACTCCCAAAAACAATTATTGGGTCTTCTGCTCTCCATACACCATATTTGTACCCTATCCATCACTTTCTTCTCCCTCTCTCCTCCTCCTCCCTACCTCTTTTCTTCCCTCTGTCGTTCTTCTCTACTTCCCCTTCCTCTCTTCTTCTCCTCTCTCCCCTTTCCACTCCTTTCTCTCCTCCTTTTCTCCTCCCTACCCTCTCTCCTATCCCTCTCTTCTTCCCTTATATCTCTCCTCTACTTTGAACTCTTCCTTTCATTTACTTGGTATAATTCAGCCTCTGAACAAACTCCATTTTAAGTTGATGGTATTTATAATTAGTTAATTTTCAATAAACATATTTAATTTTAACATATATCTTCCTCCTCTTTTTTAAAAGAAAAAAGTATAATATATATAATATATATAATGATTGTATTTTTAACCACCACCTCTCCAGCCTATTTTTGGCTGAGATGTAGACTTGGTTGCAATTCCCAGCTATTCTCATTATATTTATATAATTATGCAACCTTACACACCCCAAATTTGTAGGTCTGTCTTTATAATCTCAGTAATTTCCCATTGTAAGTATATTTCATGTTCCCTCTCCATTTTTCCATATCTTGACTTAGCTTACCCGTAATTGTCTTTAAATAACTATCCTTACTGTTCAATGTTTATTACAATTCCATTAATCTACTATATAGAATAACAAGCAGTACACATATCACTTTGTTCATCATCTTAGAAGTTCTATATGTGTCCATATTTCATATATTTTAACCTGTACTTAACTGTCCTTCCATTGACATATTCAATCAGTTAACAACTCAATTTCATTATCATGTGTAAAAGTGAATCACATACCTCTGGTTTATATTCTCCACATAACAGTTTCATATTTGTCCTTTTCCATATATTTTAACCTTTATTTAATTATCTTAAAAGAGCCGAGGTGGTGCAGTGGTTAGGGTGCAGTACTGCAGGCCACTTCAGCTGACTGTTATCTGTAGTTCAGCAGTTCTAATCTCACTGGCTCAAGGTTGACTTAGCCTTCCATCCTTCCAAGGTGGGTGAAATGAGGACCCAGACTGTGGGGGCGATATGCTGACTCTGTAAACCGCTTAGAGAGGGCTGAAAGCCCTATGAAACGGTATATAAGTCTAACTGCTATTGCTATTGCTATCTTTCCATTATCATATTCAATCAGTTAGTAACTCAGTTTTATTATCATATACAGGGATAAACCACATATCTCAGCTTTATATTTCCCCATATAACGATTTCTAATTGTCTGATTTTTTCCTAGTAAGTCTTTTGTCCCACTTCTCTATTCTTGTCTTCTCCCTTTTCTTTGTTTTGACATGTCCACCCTCTTCAATTTTCCCCAAGCCACTGTCAAATCCAGTGAAAACTTTTGTCTGCTTTTTATTTTGAGACACATCTCCCTTTTCAATTTTCCCTATACCACTGTCAAACGCAATGAAGGTTTTTGTCTGCTTTTTATTTTCCATCGTTTCTATCCTTTCATAATCCCCCCTCTTCTTCCTTCACTTCTTCCTTCACTTCCTGCTTCTCCTTAATATCTATCTTCAAAATTCTATTTAGGGGGAGGAGCCAATGTCACAATGAGATGACCACAGCCAATATGTTTGCTACTGTGTGGTCCAAACGGACCTAAACCATTCTGAAGAGATGGTGAACAGGAAGAATACATCTTGCTGATCTCAGGGATATCGCAAAATCCTCGAAAGAAGCAAGAGAAGTTCTTCAAGACAGTGACAAAAAATCCAGCCAAAGGATATGGAAAGAGAAAGTGTTTACAGCTGGTGAGAAATATTTATATTTAAAAAAAGAGACTGCGTGTAAAAACTCAAAAATCAATTTAAATTAAAGAAAAGAAGAATCAAGTGGCGGAATTGAATTTGGAATGGCTTTGGACAGTGGTTATCTTACTTTTTAAATGTTATTTATATGGATCGAATCTATGCAAGCCTTTTGAAATGGATGGGTTAAGTTTTCTTCTTCTACCTTCTCTTTGTGACTCTCTGTAATTTACCGACTAAAGCTTTCCCCTTTTATTGCAATAGGTATTTACAAAAAGAAACTCTTTAAGAGTGTCTCTGCTCCAGAGGCTTTGATTGGAGTATTCAAAACGGAACGTTTCTTTTTCTCTTTTCTTTCACGGATTGCTTTGATTTGGCGCCTCAAGGATTTATTGTCTTGGCTACACACTGATAACACACAGATCTTTGAAGTTCGACCAGAGAGAAGAGCAGCATTCTTTGTGAATCCATGTTTTAATTTTGTTGATCTTTTAAGCTAGAGTAGCTGTGTTTGTCAGAATGACACAATCCCAAGGAAAAATAGAGATCTTGACTTTGCAAAATATACTTTCAGAATTACAAAAATTATTAAATATAGAAGAGAATCAACTGGAATACCTAGAACACATAACAAGAAAATATGATGAAAAAATTGAAAATGTTCATCAAATGCAAAACGGTGTGATTGAAACTCAAAACACCGAAGTGGAAAATGAATATAAAGAGACTAAACCTGCTGATATCTATGGTAATTGGTTTGTTCCTGAAAATGGAAAGAATGGAACACAGAAAGAGGAATTAAATGGAGGGGAAATCTACTTTAGGGGTCAAGATAGGGAAGAAGATAAAATTAAAGAACCTATGGACTTAAAGAAAGAAATTCCACTAGCAAAAGTTTTGATAACACTGCTGACAATCAAAGACAAACTGAATAAGGAAACAGAAAAAGGGCATCAAGATTATATGAGAGATCTTATAAGCAAGGAGTTGCTACGAGAAGTCCATACAAAGCTGATCAAGAAGATGACTAGAGGATTGGTACCACAAATGGCAGAAGATATGAGATTGTTTTGTTATTGGAAAGATACAGGTTGATAGACGGAAGAATATAACTTA
The DNA here is from genome assembly GCF_051295495.1 of Thamnophis sirtalis. Taxonomy (NCBI): domain Eukaryota; kingdom Metazoa; phylum Chordata; class Lepidosauria; order Squamata; family Natricidae; genus Thamnophis; species Thamnophis sirtalis. The sequence goes on along the minus strand of NW_028261384.1, from coordinate 84,410,443 downwards.
AAACTCGTTAAACCTAGTAAAAATTAGTAATAATAGATATAATTAAATAAATAACTGATAAAGATAATAATGTATACAATGTGTTGTATTATGATAAGTAATAATTGGATATGAATATTGAATGGTACTCATGAAAGGAAGATTAGAAATCCTTTTGGATTATATACAAAGTTTAATAAAAAGAACTAAATTAGATACTGTTAAGTTTTGATTATTAGGGGAAAATGTTATGATACAGGATATAGTTAAATAAAGGAGGGATAATGATGACAATCTATATATATGTATGGGTACAATATAAGGAAACTGGATGAAAATTGCAAACAGTGATCTGGAAAGGAAGATTAGAAAAGTTTGTTACTGAATGTTATGGATGTTTAGCTAGAATAGGACATAAGGATTCAGTGCTATTGGAGGATTGTAGAAATACTAAATGAAATGCCAGTATGTGGTTATGTATTAAATCTTGGTATATTTTATGATGGACGTTTAACAATTATAATCAAATATAAATGGAGGTATAAGGGTAACATGTATAAATATCTGAGTTAAAATACTATAGCAGAAGATATATGATTGCTTTGCTATTGGAAAGATACAAGTTGATAGATGGAAGAATATAACTTAAAACTAGTTAAATTTAGTAAAATTTAGTAATAATAGATATAATTAAATAAATAATTGATAATGATAATAATGTATACAATGTGTAGTGTTATGATAAGTAATAATTGGATATGAATATTGAATGGTACCCATGAAAGGAAGATTAGAAATCCTTTTGGATTATATATAAAAGTTAATAGAAAGGAATTAAGTTAGATAATTAAGTTTTGATTATTAAGGGTAAAATGTTATGATACAGGATATAATCAAATAAAGGAGGGACAATGATGACAACCTATATACATATATATGAGTATAATATAAGAAAACTAGATGAAAATTGCCAACAGGAGGATTAGAAAATTCTGTTATTAAATATTATGGATGTTTAGCTAGAATAGGACATAAGGATTCAGTGTTATTGGAGGATTTTAGAAATATTAAATGAAATGCCAGTATGTGGTTATGTATTAAATTTTAGTATATTTCATGATGAAGGATGTTTAAATAATTATAATCAAATATAAATGGAGGTATAAGGGTAACATGTATAAATATTTGAGTTAAAATACTTGAATTAATATGAATTATGCTTGAAGACTATGGAAGAGATTCATGAAAACCTTTTGTAACCAACTGATACACTTTCTAAGTATGTAAAGAAGGAAGATTTTATGTGTTGTGTTTGTTTTGAAAATAAAAAAATATTCACAAAAAATACTATTTAGACTTGATTTTAATGATTTATGCATATATTTTTATAATTTCATGTAATTCTTCAAATTCCCACCTTTCCATAATGTCCAGGTACAGTTAGATAAACAGTTCTTATTTCAGAGTTCTAGTCCACCTTAAATTTAGCTAGTTCAGTTGATGTGGAGCAGAAGAGAAGTGGGGGCTATCTTGATCCTTTGTTCTTCCTTTGGCAAAGAAAAAAGAAAAAAAACCTTCATCCTTTCCGAACTCTTGATTTTATCCCCCCCCCCTTGTTACCTTAATGTCCAATTCCAAAATTACAGTTAGTTATATGGTTCTTATTCCAGAGTTCTGGTAGACCTTAAATTTAGCTAATTCAGCTGATGTGAAGAGGAAGAGAAGTGGGAGCCATCTTGATCTTTTGCTCCCTTCAGCAAAAAAAAACAAAAAAACCCCAAAACCCTTTATATTTTTCCGGTTCTTGATGATATTATTATTATACAATTGTATCACAGTGGCCAGTTGTTTCGCCGGATTTGGCATTGGTTGTTGTTGTTGTTGTTGTTGTTGTTATTATTATTATTATTATACAATTGTATCACAGCGGCCAGTTGTTTCGCATTTGGCATTGGTTACTAGTTGGAGCCTAGGACGTCACAACGTATTTTCGTAATATGCGTGCAGATCCAAGCAGTGCGGCTTTTTGCATTTGACTGATGTTGATTTTGTCAATTTTTAACTGTTTTAAATGTAATTCCAGTGCTTTTGGAATAGCACCCAGTGTGCCAATTACCACTGGAATTATCACTGCTGGTTTGTGCCATAATCGTTGAATTTCGATGTTTAAGTCCTGGTATCTTGCGATTTTTTCAAGTTCCTTCTCGGCGACCCTGCTATCACCTGGTATTGCGATGTCTATGATTGTGACCTTATTTTTCTCAACCAGTGTGATGTCTGGTGTATTATGCGCCAGTATTTTGTCGGTTTGTATACGGAAATCCCACAAGATCTTGACCATCTGATTTTCGATGACTTTTTCAAGCTGATGTTCCCACCAGTTTGTTGCTGTTTTAATATTATAATTTTTGCACAAATTCCAATGGATCATTTGTGCTACTGAATTGTGCCGCAATTTATAATCAGTCTGCGTGATTTTTTTACAGCAGCTGAGTATGTGATTAACAGTTTCATCAGCTTCTTTGCAAAGTCTGCATTTGGTATCATCAGAGGATTTTTCAATTTTGGCCTTAATGGCATTTGTGCGGATAGCTTGTTCTTGCGCAGCCAGGATTAGTGACTCTGTTTCTTTCTTTAATGTACCTGTTGTTAACCATAACCAAGTTTGTTCGCTGTCCACTTTTTCTTTTATTTTTTCCAGAAATTGGCCATGCAGTGCTTTGTTCTGCCAACTCTCCATTCTTGATTTTATCACATCTTTTCTGTATTCTTGTTTCGTCTGTTGGGCCTTCAGTAGATTTTTCTTCTTTACTTCGATTAATAGATGTTCTTGACTTTCTTTTAAATAATCAGCCAGTGCATGTTTTTCTTCTTCAACTGTTTGCTTCACTTGTAATAATCCTCTGCCACCTGATTTTCGGGGCAGGTACAGTCTATCAGTATCACCACGTGGATGTAAACTGTAGTGCATTGTCATTAGTTTCCTGGTTTTTCAGTCCAAAAGGTCCAAATCAGCTTGTGTCCAGTTAACTATACCAGCTGTGTATCTTATAACTGGTATTGCCCAGGTATTTATGGCCTTGATTGTATTTTCACCATTCAATTTAGATTTCAAAATTTTCCTAACTCTGTTGGTGTACTCTCGCCTGACAATAGTTTTTACTTCTCCATGCTTGATGTTATCCAACTGCAGAATGCCTAAGTATTTGTAGGCTTCATTTTCTTTGCATTTAATTAATTGGCCATTGGGCATTTCAATTCCCTCACATGCAGTGATTTTGCCCCTTTTTATGGATACAGTGGCGCATTTTTCCATGCCAAACTGCATTGAAATATCGGTGCTGAATACTCGGACTGTGTTTGTCAATGATTGGATTTCTATTTCTGACTTTCCATAGAGTTTCAAATCATCCATATATAGTAAATGCGAAATTTTTTCAGCTTTTTTGGCTGTTTGGTAGCCTAATTTCATTTTTTTTAAGATTACTGATAGTGGGATCATTGCGATGATGAAGAGAAGAGGTGAAAGTGAATCACCCTGGAAAATTCCTCGCTTGATATTAACCATTCCGTAGCTCTCATTCCCTACTGCCAACTCAGTGCTCCATTGTTTCATTGCCTTTTCAGTAAAGGATGTAATATTTTTGCTAATGCCAGTTGTTTCTAAGCATTTTATGATCCAACTATGTGGCAGTGAGTCAAATGCCTTTTTGTAATCAATCCAGACCATATTCAAGTTCGTTTTTCTGTTCTTACAATTTTCTAATATCATTTTATCAATTAGAAGCTGATCTTTTGTGCCCCTGCTCCTTCTTTTGTTGCCTTTTTGCTCTACTGGCAAGATGTTGTTTGTTTCCAAATAATCCATCATGTTATCTGCAATAATGCCTGTGAGTAATTTGAAGGTTGTTGGCAAGCATGTTATTGGTCTATAGTTTTCAGGTGTTGTTCCTTTAGTTGGATCTTTCTGAATCAAGTATGTTTTTCCAGTTGTCAACCATTCATCAATTTGGCCCTTTTGTAAAATTTCATTCAGTTGCCTGGCTAATATTGCATGTAAACTGGTCAGATATTTGAGCCAGAAACCATGTAATTGGTCCTTTCCAGGTGATGTCCAATTCTTTACCTTTTTAACTCGATTTTTGATCATCTCAGTTGTTATTTCTAATACTTGCATTTGTTTGTTGCCAATGCTTTTCTCAAAGTCATGTATCCACTTTGCTTCCTTGTTGTAGTCCTTTGCATTTTCCCACAATTCTTTCCAGAATTCAACTGTGGCCTGCTTTTCTGGTTTTTCACTTTTGGTGTCACGATTCACATTAAGACTTTGATAAAAACACCGTTGGTCTGATCGAAATTGCTGATTTTGTTTATATTGGATGATTCGTGCCTCATATCTTTCAATTTTTCTAGCTGTTGCTGTTATCTGTTGTTTTACAATCTCTACAGCTTCATTGATGTTTCTTGTATCCAATCTATATCTTCTGATTAGCCGATCTATTATTTTGTTGTTTTTAAGCCGTTGCTCATGTATGTTCTTTAAGTTACTAGCATCTGCCCTTAATTTTTTGATTTTTTGTTCTAAACGGATTTTCCACTTTGGCTTTGATGCTTTTTCTGTTGTGTGACTAGGTACTTTAATTTTAATGCCTAGTTCATTAGTGACTATTACAGCTGCGCTGTACATTAACTGGTTTGTTTCCAAGATGGATCCCGGTTCAATTGTTGAAAACACTGCATTAACCATTTTCATGATAGGGGCCAAAATTTTCTTAGGCACAGTTTTTAGTGATGGTAAACGTTGCCTTTCCTCATTAAGCAGAAAATGCTCCATGATCTTATCCTTCAATTCTTTTTGTTTTTGAGTTAGTTCATCAGTTGGTTCAATGATAACTGGTTCTAGTGGTGGTGATGTTATTTCCTCCCCGAGAGCTTCTTCTGGGAGTTCTACTATAGTGTCTTTAGTTGTGTCATGAATATCAGTTATTTCCGCTTGTGATATTGTTTTTTGGGTTTTGCAATTTGCCTGAATCTCCTCATGTTCAACTTCACTAAACACTTTATTCCGTATAATAAATCGCCTTTGATCTGCTAGTCGTTGTTCACTAACATTTGAATGTGGATATTGTTGTTTCCATAATTCATACAAGAATTATACATTATTATTATTATTATTATTATTATTATTATTATTATTATTATTATTATTCCCCCTTGTTACCTTCTGCCTCTTGTTGGTTATAGTTGCTCAAAATATATTAATTGGAACAAAATCAAAATACAGCAAATTTCTGGTATGTTTCTCTTCGCCTCCTGCTTTTCCAAATTCTGATTTATGGTAATTGATTAATTAAAGCTTTCTGCTCAGAGTTTCACATTCCATTCGCCACAAAGACAAGATTAGGTTATCAGTGAAAAAATAGTGCTTTCTTCTTGAGTTTTTTCTCCCTTGTTACATTCTATTTCTCATTAATTGGAGTTGATTAAGAAACTCGAACAAAGCAAATCTCCTCGGTATGTTTTTGTTTACGTTTCACCCTCCTAGTCTCAATTTATAGTTTGTGTCTGAATAGGTCTGTCACTTCTCTGCTTTCTCCTTTTTGTCCAAATTGTTTAAAACAAATGGCTCACTTTTGGGATAGTGATTCAACCCTCCATTTTCCCCTTCTTTTTTTCTGTTTGCCAAAATCCAGATCTGTCCATCAATATTATTTATTTATATTCTCAAGGTTTTTTGCCTTTTCCAAATTCTGATTTATGACTGTGAGTTAATTAGATCTTCTTACTAGGCTTTCATCTCGTCTTCTGCACACTACTGTTCAGTTGCTTTGGCCTAAAGTCAGCTTCTTGTGCAGCTATGTTGCCATGCTGCTGCCCCGACACTGATTCAGAGGGCAAATCTCTGATCTATGAGGGACCTATTGCACTCCCTCTGGGTCTGATGAAACACTGCCTCTTCTTCACCCCCCCCCAAGGGAGGTTCCGATCCAAAAGAATCTCAGCATTGGTTTGAAAACAGAGTTCATCTGAGGCTCTTCAGAGCTCACACACCCCATGTCTGTCTAGCTGAAGAACTTTCGGTTGACCTAATGAGAAGCTCTTCTAAAGGACTGGGGTGGCCACTGAGAAGGCATGCTTTTGAGATCCTGTCAGTTGACCACATTTAAGAGCGGGGACCTGGAGCACACCCATCCTATATCACCTACTACAGTAGGCAAAAATCTTCAAAGAGAGATGGCTCTGTAAATAACCTGACTTTGTATCATGTGGTGCTTGAAAGGTGATAAGGAGCACTTGAATTTTATCCAGAAAGCAGCTGGAAGCTAGGTGATGGTGGTTCTTGGGTGAACTATGGGAAACCCAAAGCAGCATGTGCTGCTGCATTCTGGACCAGATGCAACTTCCAAATGGTCTTTAAAAGAAATCCAATGTAAGATGTATTGTACTAACCCAAACTGGAGGTGACTAAACTGGGTGAGTATGAGTAAGACCCCCCTGATCTAGAAATAATGATTGATGCTCAAGATGGATTTGTGCAAAGGACCCCATGGGCACAATTGCCATCTACTCTTGTGCACTAGGTTTGTATGAGGGAATGCTACTCTGTATTGGGTCAAATATGTCAATTCATCTTTGACTCAGTACAGTTCATTGACAAAGATGTCAACCACTCATTTTTTTAATGGTTGTTATAGCTATTATTTCTCTATCTAGGTCTTTATGAACTCCATGAACTGAGCCCACATCTGAACAGAATCATTTGCCTGGCATGAAGTAGAGATATGTAATTGGGTATCATCAGCCTACTGAAGATACCGAACCCCATTCTGCAAAATAACCTTCCCCTGTAGCTTCATGTAGATGTTAAATAGGAGGGAAGAAAGATTTGAGCCTTGAGGCTCCTCACATAATAAAGGCCTAGGGTTGGACCTCTCTTCCCCCTCAACACTATCTGGAACTAGCCAGATAGAAAGAAGAATCACTGCAAAACACTGTCCTCTATTCCCAGTCCTTGAAGCTGGTCCATAAGATACCATGATTGATGATATCAAAAGTCACAGAGAGATCTAGAACAGCCAGGATGGACACACTACCCCTATCCTTAGCCCCACCCCACCCCAAGTGAGACCAATATTATCTTGGTAATTATGACCTGAATCCTGACTGCTGGGAACTCACCTATGAAGGGAAGGTTGGAGACTGGGCGAAAGTTACCCAAAACCATAGGGTTCAAGGACGGCCTCTTGAGGAGCAGGTGAACCACTATTTATTTTAGGGCTGGCTGAGCCATTCCCTCTCACACTGGGATCTACTGCTTGGACCCAACTGGATGCCACATCACAGGAGGTCTTAATCACCCAGGAGTGGCATGGTTTCAGACTAAAGGTAGAAGAGCTCAAAGCAGTAAAAATTGTCTCAACTTCCTTATGATTGACCAATTCAAATTCTTCCCAAATATTCAGGTTAGATTGTGCATCAATCTCAGGCTCCAGCATACTCCACCTCTAAGCAATGTTGAACAACAGATGCCTAGAGTTGCCTCACAGTGATCCTATAAGGTAAACCTCCCTCTGCTCCAAAACAGAGCTGCTGGATAGCCATCTGTGGATGCAATAAGAGTGGAGAAGTAAGTATGCTTTGCCACTCTTCCTGCCACACGATATACTCTGACATGGTACCAGTACTCAGTTGGCTTCATCCCATATCTTCTCCAGCTGGAATCTAGCATCTCTTATGTCATTTCATTTCCCAGAGCCTGTCCATAAACCAAGGGGCCCCATTGTATCTGGGTTTGCAAAGTACAAGGCCTTTGTCTCAGTTTTGCTCAGTTTACTAGAATTGTTCTAGCCTTCCACTTAGAAAATTCCACTTAGGTCTTTGACATCCCTGGAAAAATTCATAGAAATTAGAAGAGGTTTTGTTTAAGGCCTCCCTAAAAGCTAAAACCAATCAGAAAAAAATAATACTGAGCTAGATGGACCAATACTATGACTCAGTAATAAGCAGATTATTATATTTTTATAGAGAACCTCACCTGTTCAGAAATGTGACTTTACAACATACCATGTTGTTTGGGCCATTGTTACCTGGAAAATGCTATTTCCTTTATGATATCACATACGTTTACCTTTGAATTGTTCTGTATATGGTATACAGTCCTATGGCTATTTCTGGATTTCTCTCAAGATCCTTACTGTGTGCCCTACTTGTTCCTGAAGTCATTTTGCAAATGGGTTGAATTTTTTTTAAATTGATGCTTGAACTGCTTAGATATTTTGAATGTAACGCAAAAGCCAACAATCTTTGCAGAGAATCTGATACTTGGAAAAATAAAAAGCAATTGACAATGAAATGAATACCAAACAAAGGAGTTAGATATTATTGCTAATGACATAAACATACATTTACATGAACTCAAAGAAGCAGTTACTAGTATACAAACCTGATAAAATTATGCCCATTGTGACATCTATCAAAAGAAAACGAATAATCACAAAAAGCTCATATGTAACAGCACTCCTGTTTATGTAAAATTGGCTCCTATTCAATAGAGCAGTGTAGGCTAACATTTTCCTTACCAAATTCCCAAAGTACGTGAATGCGTGCGCATGTGTCCAAACCCCCAAAATACAATAAATTGCTTTGGTTCTTTAAATTTTTCATATTTTTCTTTTGAAAGAGCTCTATTAACTCTATCTTTAACTTCTTTTTCTCAGTCTTCCTTTTCCTCATACTTTTCATATGTTTCATTATTTGATCCACATTTATTCTTTCTATTTGAGCAATGTCATCTTTCATATTGAAGACCAGCTCTAGGCTGAGTAGCAATGATATAGGGTTGTCAAATTTTAGGGGACTCCTAACTGAAAGGACTTCTGAAAAATTTTTAAAAAGTGAAAAGTACTGGAAGATTCCCTGTGTTAGACTGCCCATGGGAGGGTTAAATGTAATTTAGCAGAATTAACAACAATGGCTGCTGGTGTAATTAAAATTATTTGCTTTGAAAATAAGTTGATAATGCCTGAGAAAAGAAAAAAGAAAAAAAACTGTCTACAGCAGGGCTATTAAATTCCCGGTTTGCAGACCAAATGCATCACATGCTAGCCATGCCTATGCCTGGTTTAGCAAAAGAGAAAAAAGTCCTGATACGTCACATTACGCCGCTATGATGACATAAGTTTGATATTCCTGTTCTACAGGGTTGAAAAGCATGACAGGCAGACTGAAGGAAAGAAGGAAAATGGTGCTTTTTTTCAAATTCCTAATGTTGGAAGAAAAATCCAATCTAATTCCCATCCAGGAGAAGATGCCAGAAATAAAATGGGCTGTCTACAAGAAAAGAAGGTCCCTGTTTATTTGATTTCCAGAAACTTCAGTGATCGCATATTTCTGGGGTGGCTGAAAAAATGGCTGAATGAGTGAATGGATTTTTAGAGGGTTCTGAGGTTTGGTGATTGAGATGTTCCAGGGGGTTATGCAATGTAGTGAGCCTTGTGTCTTTTGCTATTCTAGTGGTGGGTAAATCCTATTAGTATTTTAAGGTCATGTCCTGTCCTTAGAATTTGGGTGTGGGAATGTAAATTCTTAATTTCATCAGCTCCAGCCTTCCGTGGGAACTGTGGCTGAAGGTGTTTTGCTTATGAATAATTGGCTCAGTCTTTCTTAATAGGTACAAAATATCCATCTCTAATGACTTGAGGCTTCAGCTGGAGGCTATGGCAGGAAGACGGGTTGCTTTCTGTCTTTGTTTTCTATTTCTTCTTTGGGGAAATATAATATTCTGCCTCTTTTAATATCCCCCAAATTATTTCATTCTCGGGTGGGTGGGGGCTTCTCACACTAACAAAATTGGAAGATGAGTTTAAACCATAGGGGTGATGGATTATAACTTTGCCTAACGTGCCAAATGTTTAAATCTCACCCTATTCATACCAATACCTATTCATTTAGCTTCTATTCACATTCTAAATCAATTTCTGTTTGCTTTCCAACTCATATTTCCATATAAATAAATAAATTAAGGAACACGCTTCTTCCCCCATCTTTATAATTTTTAACATTCCACACTTTAAAATTGCATAATGGGTGGATGGGCAATCAAACATACAAATTGAAAAAAACAACAAAAATAGAGCATATACTTCAACAGCATAAGCATATACTTATCAACACTCACACATAACTGCAATTATTTACTCCATTTACTGTCAAGCACAAGTACTTTGATCTTTGATACATTAATTTTCAAATCTATCCTCGTTGTATTATAAAGATTTTTAACATTTGCGATAGATTATTTGTGTTCTCATCCAACAAGATATTATTTGCATATAAAAGAAGACATACATTCACACTCCCAACAACATACCTCCAACATCATAAATACATCAAACAGTCAAGGGGATACCAAATATCCTTGTCTTGCTTCATACTCAGTGCTGAATCACTCAGTAAGCACTCAGTTCATTATTACACATCCTTTACATCCTTTACTTCCATCATAAACTGTTCTTATTGCATTCAGCAATCAAATATTATTCATGCAAAATATTTCATAATTTAAGTTTATTCATTCAACATATATTTTCTCTAAAACAACAAACGCATAATAATGTTCTTCCTTGTATTAACATAGTTCTTTCTTATTTCAGAAAGGCAAAAATCTGATCCATACCCCATGTCTGGCATAAACCTACACTGCTTCTCCTTGATTGTACTTATTATTTCTTGTACTCTTTTCAATCAGATACTTGCCAAACAATTTCCCAGAGACACCCAGCATATTAATCCCTTTCTAGATTTGCATTCAATCTTGCTACCTTTCCCTTCTTAAAGGAAAATAGTAACAACATTCTTCCAATTATCAAGTACAGAGACAGTCTTAGCATGCACATGAAGTAAAGTGGACAATCCTCATGTACAAACACAACTATGTTTGATCTTTTCTACATTAACACTTGCAATATTGTTATTTTTCATTATTCTGATAGCATCCATGTCTCCTATTTCATTATTTTTTTCTTAGACATCAACATTTACCCAGGAGTGAAATTCGGAAGTTTCTGACAGGTTATGGGGAACCAGTAGCGGACATTTTGAGTAGTTTGGAAAACTGGCAAATGCCATCTCTGGCTGGCCCCAGAGTGGGATGGGAATGGAGATTTCACAATATCCTTCCCCCAGGAGTGGGGAGGGAATGGGGATTTTGCAATATCCCTCCCCTGCCACGCCCACCAAGTCACGTCCACAGAACCGGTAGTAAAAAAGTTTGAATTTCACTACTGCATTTACCGCACTTGCTTCAGTCACACTCTTTAATATATTGTTATCATTTCCATAGCAAGCTTTAAAATAATCTTTCCCACATTCCCACACTCCAATTCTGCACCATCTTCAATTCCTCACTTTTATTCTTAATCCCATTAACTCCTTTGGAGGATCCTTTAGCTCTCCTTACTAATTTCCAAAACAAAATTTTATTTCTGTCAAAATTGCCTCTTTTGGTTGTATTGTTTCTTATACTCTGATTACATTCTTTGCAAATATCCTTCTTCTTCTTTAGACACATTACACAGAATTTTCCTCTAGTTATCTTCTTTTGCATCAACTTGTCTCACCCATAAGTTCTTTCACTTTATTGTTCCACCTAGTATTCTTTTTATAATTTAATTAAATAATTTTACTCTGTTCTGCAATATATGTAATACTTCTTAGTTTATTCCAAGAAACTTAAAAATATCCTTTTTATTTATGTCCACTTCCCATTCATTAATTAAGATTAATCTGTCTTCTGATATCTTTTAATAGAGATGTCTTAATTTTCCTATAATTGTCCTAGTTTTATTCTAGATCCCTTCTCTTTTTTCAGTGCCCTCTTTCCCCAATTTTTTAAAATTTATTTTTATTGCTTTTAAAATGATGATTAAAAACAGGAAAAAAAAATCCAAAACACAATTATAAAATTACATATACTGTCAAAGGGAAAAATATACAGAAGGTATGTTTATTTTTAAAAAATTGAAAAAATATAGCATGATATACCATTCTAGCAATAAATAGTTACAATTCTATATATAGTTAGCTAGTGTAATTATTATTCAAATACATATGTTTCTAATACAATAAAGCAATGTTTTTTAATCTACTCTATTTTAAAAAAAATAGAGTGTTTCATTATATTTTTTATTCCATACAAAATTTATGTTTACAGCAGTGTTTCTCAAATTCAGCAATTTTTAGATGTGTGGACTTCAACTACCAAAATTCCCTAGTCAGAATGGTTGGGTAAACTGCTGGTTGGGCAGTAGCTGGTTGGCTGTAAATGGTTGGCAGGGGAATTCTGGGAATTGAAGTCTGAAAATTGCTGAGGTTGAGAAACATTAGTCTATGGGTAATCCATTCATAAATAGAAAATTTAATTAAGTCTTAAATCAATTTGAGTGAAAGGGGCCATAATATCTTTCCAATGCTGCAATATTAGTCTTTTGGCCATTATAAGGCACATAAAATCTCTTTATATTATCCAGTTGCCAAAGTTTAGGTTCATAAAAATATTGTCATTTGAAAAAAAATTGCTTTTGTTGCACAATTATATTTATATACATGTAGTCCTCAACTGACAACCACAATCAGCCCAAAATTTCTGTTGCTAAGTGAAGCAGTTGTTAAGTGAATGCCATAACAGAGTCCAATAAACTATAATTTATTTATTTTTGCTGTATAATTTGAGGTTCATTGACACTCTTGGTAGAGAAGTTAAAACTTTGTCTAGGCAATATAGGAACCTCTAATTCTTCATTCCACTTGTTTCCTAGTAACTGCATATCAAGTTGATTTATTTATAACAAATATCTATAAAAAAATAATACAGGTAGTACTCAATTTACAACAGTTCATTTAGTGACACTCTTCAAAGTTACAATGGCACTGAAAAAAGGACATGACCCTTTTTCACACTTACAACTATTACTGCACCCCCTGGTCACATAATCAAAATTCAGACATTTGGCAGCAGGCTCCTATTTATGACAGGGGTCCTGTGATCCCCATTTGCAACCTTCTGACAAGAAAAGTCAATTGGTAGTCAGATTCACTTAACATGTCATTAACTCAACAAGTACAATGACTCACTTAACAACTATGGCAAGAAAAGTCATAAATTGGGGCAAAACTCACTTAACAAATGTTTCAGTTAACAACAGAATTTTTGGGCTCAGTTGTAGTTGTAAGTTGAGCAGCATTTATAGTAAGGTTTTTTTGTTTTTTTAGTTTTTTAGTTTTAAGGGATCTAATAAGTTATTCTGCAATCTCAGGTCTCTCAGAAGCTGAGAATGCTGCTAGTCCATTTATTAACAAACGTAGCTGTAAATATTGCCATTACATCTGATAGAAGATAGTTACTTCTTAACATAGCATACATTAAAAAAATCATCTTCAATTCAGACAACCCCAGGTTGATTCTTAACATTTCTTCCAAGATGGTTTGTCCTGCATTCATGTCCTCTCATTATCTTTGCATTCTTAATTATTTTATTTTTCTCAATATTTCATCATAAACAGTCAAAAGAACCACACCTTTAGAATGATATTCATTACTTACCAATTGACTGTACTTATGTTTACACAATGTACAGTATTCTAAAGGAACATACTTTTTTTCCAGGGCAAATCCTCTACTATCCCCATTCCGTTTTTAAAGGGGTTTGGGAGGTTGTCCCTAAATAGCCTTTTGTCTTGTTCCTACTCACTCATTCCACTGAACAAAATCACATTTATATTCATTTAAAATGTTGCACAATTTCTCACCATTTACTGGTGTGTGATGTGTAAGCGTTAATAATGCATAGACTCTATTCAGACAAAAGAACCTGTATGCTACCAATCCATAATTTCTGTCACACACTTTAGTTACTTCATTTGTAATTAAATCTAAATCTCTACTATTTATATGCATTTATCAATTCTATAAGAATCAGACTACCTTTGTTGACATTTATTTATTTATTTATTTATTTATTCATTCATTCATTCCATTCATTCATTCATTCATTCATTCATTCATTCATTCATTCATCGGTCAGCATGTCCAAGGTAACAGGTCTTAGTATAGACATGGACATTTCTGCATGAGATTGGTGCAAATAATGGATATAAATAAGTATAACATGGCCTTGAACACATAAAATGAGTACACAGTAGGACAGGGACGGTAGGCACCCTGGTGCACTTATGAGCGCCCCTTAGGGATCTCTTAGGAAATGTATGAGTTCCACGGTGGACAATTTAAGGTTAAAGATATGGGGGTTTGAGAAACTAACAACGGAATCAGGTAGAGTATGCCAGGCATTGAAAATGCTATTGCTGAAGTCATATATTCTGAAAATCGAGTTTGGAGTGGTTTACTTTGAGTTTGTATCTATTGTTTGCCCATGTATTATTGTAGTTGAAGTTGAAGTATACATTTACAGGTAGGACGTCATAGCAGATAATTTTGAGTACTATGCTTAGGTTGGAATGTAGGCGGCATATAGTTTGAGGTTGTTCAAGGCTAAAATTTCAAGCCTGGTGGCATAAGGTATTTTATTGTGAACAGATAAGTTAAGTACTCTTCTTGTGAAATACCTCTGGACCCTCTCTATTGTATTAATGTCCAATATACAGGCAGGTGAGCAGTATTCAAGGATTGGTCTAGCAAAAGTTTTGTATGTCCTAGTTAGCAGTATAATGTTACCAGAGAAAAAACTTCATAAAATAAGACTGACAACTCTTAATACCTTTTTGGCAATGTTGTTACAGTGAGCTCTGGGGCTTAGATCTTTTGAGATGAGCACTCCTAGGTCCTTGACAGTGTGAAGATTATCTATTAGGTCATATCTGCCCAGCTTGTATTTGGTGTTCTGGTTTTTGTTGCCAATGCGTAGGACAGAGCATTTGTTAGCAGAGATTTGGATTTGCCAATTGTTCGACCACTCAGATACCTAGTCAAGGTCGTTTTGTAGGGTGGTAGTATTGTCTGTGGTGTTAAATAGTTTTTATGTCATCAGCAAAGAGGATCCAGCTGCTTATAATATGATCGCAGAGGTCATTTATGTAAAGCAGAAAGAGTGTGAGTCGTAATACACTGCCTTGGGGGACACCACAGTTAACTGGTGCAGGGTTTGATATTGCCCTTCCAATTTTGATTACTTGTTGCCTGTTTGATAGGAACACAGCTATCCACTTGTGCAAAGTTCCAGAAATGCCGTAGGAGCTTAGTTTTAACAGAAGTTTGTACTATTGAATCAAAGGTATTCTTTCTCCTAGTTTCAGAAAGCACATTTATTTATTTTTCTTTCATTTAATTTCTTCCTTGTTACTCTTTACCATTACTTTTCTTGCCTTCCAAATTGCAACTTTCCCTAGGGAATGTGAAACATCACCAGCCCTTAGATATTGAACTTTGCTGCCCATCATGGCTTCGGTCAGTAGCAACTTTCCAATAACTTCTATAGTGAGATAGAGAAGGTGCTCAATCTTAGTTCATCTGCAGTATTTCCTGCTAATGGTAACTGCAACATTGAGAGGTTGGGCACATTTTGGCCAATATGCCACTGTGCAAGCAAGAGCCAGTTTCATTGCATATGCCCATGCTAATCCATGAAGCCAGGATATCAAATCCTACGGTATATGCACTACTGTAGGCTGATGCATTCAGAAGGAAGGATGGATAATTTTCTATTACTATTTCAGGGGTGGGAGGGAGATTTTTTTCATGACTTGTTTCTCGATTGCAATATAGCTGGGGCCATGTCATTCATGTGGCTTCAACCATTTTTTTCCAAGGAGATTACAGATTTTAAATGTGAAGTATCTATTTAATTTCCATATATTTCTCATCTTAAAATGGCAGACAAATGTGTTGTTTTGATAATCATGATCAAAGAAAGCTCTGAGGTTCATAAAAAAGAAACCGCTGCAGAATTCTATATTGTTGGGGTGATTGCTAATCGTGACCCTACAAAAGCGTGCACGACAAAAGCGTGCACGACAAAAGCGCGCCGACAAAACCACGTCGCTAAAACTGTGATGTCATCACCGCACCGACAACAGCACGGCAACAACAGCGTGGCGACAGAAAGGTGCTTTACAACAGTGCAGCGACAAAAGGGCGCTTTACAACAGCGCGGCGACAGAAAGCCAATTTAAGTTAAGGTAAGGGTTAGAGTTAGGTTTAGGTTTAGGGTTAGGGTTAGGGTTAGGGTTAGGGTTAGGGTTAGGGTTAGGGTTAGGGTTAGGGTTAGGTTTAGGGTTAGGTTTAGGGTTAGGTTTAGGGTTAGCATTACGTTTAGGGTTAGCATTACTTTTAGGGTTAGGTTTAGGGTTAGGGTTAGGTTTAGTTTTACAGCGCGCTTCTGTCGCTGTGCTATTGTCGGCGCGATTCAGCGCTCATCGTCAGAGCACTTTAGAACTCGCGGTTTTGTCACCGCGGTTTAGTCGGGCGCGGTTTTGTCATTCGCCCTTTTGTTGGTGAACCATTGCTAATAGAACATTCAAAGTAATCATGAAACTAAACAAGAAGGGGAAGTTACTTATTTACATATTATCTCAACTCAAATACCGAATTCTTTTCAGATCCTTATGCTTTCTACCTGCTCATTAAAATCTACCAGTGTCGAAAAATTAAACAAGGAAATAAGTACTGTAAATTTAAAGTGTTTCAGTTAAGTGCCAATTATATAGTCAACAACCACTCATCAAGGATTTCAAATATATTATATTTTATACATATTATAATCTTAACTGGGTATATAAGGCTTACATTGCTCAATTTTTTAATTCTCATATAATTGCAAATTTATTCAAAACTAGAGAGTTTAAAGTAATCTCTTCTTGGAAAGATATCACATATGCTTATATAGCAATTCATTTTTAAAACAACAGTTTATCAAAGAAACTACAATGGACTGGTATAATAATAAACTATTTTTACATATCCTTCAGAACGAAATACCAACAGTATTTTTTACATTGCTGTTAATCTTTAATAAATTTCTACCTCATGCAAAAACATGCTGTTGAGGCAACCAGATAAATTTTAAATGGACACCTTATATGACTTGTTCCTCTGACGTACAATTCACGAATATATTAATTTACATAAATGTCTGTCATTTTTAATACCAGCCTCATATCAAGTGCCTTGTCTTGCTCTGCCAAATTCTTTTTCATTTAATCATAAACAGAAGTTTTATTCTTCCTTGCAAAAATTTTCACTGTTCTTTTGATTTATATTTACAGTACTTACCTTGCTGAAATTGTGTTGCAAGGACCAATTAATTATTGCTTTTAAACTCAGAGATTCTTGGAAAAAATGTATTATGAATGAAGAGCATAAGGCACTGTTATGGTTATGAGTCCTCCCTTGAAATCATACTACATAATGAAACTTTTGTCACCAAGACTCGTCCAACTTGTTTTTATTTATCCCATTGGTGGCTTCTTTTTTTAACCTAATACAGCTCATAAAGAATCTAGCCCTTGCAGTGATGCCACACTACCTACTGTGAACGCAGCCCAGCACAGAAGCAGCTGCTCACCTTCAGCCGACACCAACGGGTAAGTGCTCTTCTCCTATTTCAAAAGGCAAGACAAGAAGCTGCCACAGCAGCAATGTGCATTATAACATTTGGCTTCCATGCCACACTTGCTAGATATAACAGACTATCTTCCCCAGGTGGCTTTGGCTTTCTGGTCAGAGTTTTGAACAAAAGGCAGGTTTTTCTCCTAGAACTACTTTTCCACTTGCTGATTCTGGGAGGCGGCTGTAAGGGCAAAGAAGCACTATGGCCCCAAGCAGCTTAATCAACCTCCCTGGAGAGATATCCAGAGGACATTATTACTAATTTCTCAGGCTGCACTTGACTAGAAGTATGGAAAAGTGACCACAAAATGAGAACTTAATGCCTCATCTTCTCTCCATAGATTTTCAGGTAGGAGTTGAGAGCGAGAGAGAAAACAAAAAGTTTAAATTCTTAATCTGCTTGGAAATCAGTATTTTTAAATTTAATGCGAACAAGCTTAGGCAAATTTTACCTTTTCTTAAATAGAAAGCATATAATTTTCTGCAGAGTTTTTCGTTTAAATCAGTTTCTCCCTTCCTCTTTATATTTTAATAGTGCAGACATTGTTGTACAGGGTCACTGGATCTGGATCTAAACACACTCATCATTTTCATTTGTAAGCTTGTTGCATTTTCCCACTTCATTCTTTTTTTCATAACTGAAAATTAATTAAGGAGTTAATTAATTAACTATTAATTGTCACCATTATGTTTTTATTGGTACTTCTCAGTTCTGTTCTTTTCTTTTTTCTGAAAAGATGAAATTGTTGCTTGTGATAATTTTTATCTTGAGATGAAATTATAAAGAGGTTATTTATTTGGGAAATTTACAGGTGCTTTCAGTAAAATGTCCTGGGAAATTTACAAAAAAGTAGGTTACTTCTCTATAAGCCTTTGAAAATTATTTGGGTTACATGATATCCCAAAAATTTTCCACACTTGTGCTGACACTATTGAACAGTGATTGCATTGTATTTATTTGTATTATGTTGCAAAGTCCGAAGATGAGTTTCTGTAAGGTCTGAAAAGAGGAGTTTTCAATGTTTTATGCCAAAAAATATGGATGATGGGTGTTGAAAATAGTAGAGTAAACTAGATACAGACTTTGGGCTAATGCAAGGAAGGCAGATGGGAGAGGGGGGCTTCCAGAAAAAGTTACATAATCCCTCCAAGTAACCTGCCTTGATTTTCTTTACTATAAGAAAACCCTGACTGTTTTTCAATATTATGTTGCTGTACCTACCTTGAAGATTTTGTTGCTCTTCTTACCTAAATAGCTGACACCTAGCAAAGGAGGCACACTCCCCCAAAGAATGGATTGGGCTAGGTCGGACATAGTAAACCTGATATTAATTCATTTGCATTTAATTAAACTTAAAATTATAATTCCATCGTTTCCTAGATGGTGCTGGATAGCAGGTCATCCCTCATTTAAGCATAATCTACCCGGGGAAGACATTGAGAACAGAACACTGTTCTGGGTATCTGAAATTTTGGCTTAAAAGTTTTTCTCCTTGGGAAAAAACCACATTTTTCATCAAACTACAAATGTTAAAAAAGCAGAAAGAAATTTCACTAGTTCTGTTTCCTTCAGTACATAGAATCTCTTTACAGTACATAGGCTTCTTTTTATGAACCAATATCTTGACCAGGATTGCCTTCTTTTCTGTTCTAGTCTGTGTGTCCCACTTGATTTATAAAAAATGTCCTCAGGATTAAGCTTGTCAAGTCCCATCCAAAAAAAGAGCACACATTTATCATTTGTCAAAATGTCTTAGTCTTTCTTCCAGCGACTCATGCATTTTGAAAGAAAGTGCCCACCCTTCTGTATGCTAACCTGTTGGTTGGCTTTAATCCCCGTTCACCACTTGAATGGGGAAATGAACCTCTGCATCAGACATTTGAGTCAATTTCTCCTAGAAAATAACTAGCCTGAGTTACTGCCACAGAAAAATATTATTTTCAAAATAGTGCTGAAATAGGACTAGTAAACTTGCCCATGAGAAGTTATTATAATCATTTTTTTAAGTATGCATTGCTGCTTCTTTTTAAAATTGATATTTATATTAAGGAAATTTAAAAAGTTGTTAGAAATAGATACACTACAATGAACTGAACAAGTATTTTTTATGAAGAGTTTGGGTTCCCTTTAATATGGATTAGTAAAGCAGAGAAAACTGATTATTAAGACCTTTCTAATTTCTATTTTGGCATTCGTGCTTCCTCTTTTATTCAGTTGCATTCTTACTTTTCTACTTCTGTAAATAAAAAATAGCAGAATGGAATCTAGAAACAGTGCAGATGAATTAAAAGGGAGAACGAAGAACTATAATATTTATGTGAATTGTACTAAATCACAAAATAATGTCTGTAAAAAACTAGTTTCATGTTACTTTGTAGTATCAGATTTATAAGTAGTTAAAACTAATGCTCAATACAAACAGATAGCTGTTTTGCCACCCCACCCCCAATTCTTTATTTTTTATATTTAATTTATTTATGTAATCTTGGTATGTTATATCTCATTATATTTCAATGGATACTTTAACTTCCACAATTGTAGTTGGCTATGTTGTGATGAAAGGTATCTATAAAGAGGAAGGTACTGTGGTGGACTACAGGAAGCAGCAATATTATAGGAAGGAGACAGCACATTTCAATGGCGGTGGTGGTGGAGGTGAGACAAGAGACAACACAACCTGGCGCTGGATCAAGAGACAAAGAGTTAGAAAAGCCACTCCCTTGAATCTTCCAGGATATATCCCTTAGGGAGAGGATAGTAGTGGTTTAGTCTAGCAAGATTCTATATCTATCTATCCAGGGGTGGACTTTAAAAATTTCAGCAAAGTGTTCTCTGATTTGTTGCTGGGCGGGTGTGGCCATGGTGGACGTGGCTTAGTCAGCCTCCTGCACCAGGGGGGGTATTTTTGCCTTCCCCCAAGCTCCGGAGGCTTTCTTTGAGCCCCTGGAAGGGCAAAAACTGCCTCCCCCAGGCTCCCAAGGGCTTCTGGGAGGCTCCATTTTTTCCTCCCTGAGCCTCCCTGTGGGCCCTGCACTTACTTCACATCCAAAATGGGCCACATGGAGACTCCTGGGAGGAGCATGGGGGGACAGTGGGGGGGCATGATGGGGGGGCATGATGGGGGGGCAGCCAGGGGTGGGATTTGGAGGTTCTCTGAACCAGCCATAATGTTAGCTTTGGGTTCTCCCAAACCCGGGCGAACCCATAGTAGCCCACCCCTGTATGTATGTATGTATGTATGTATGTGTGTCTGTATCTATCTATCTATCTATCTATCTATCTATCTATCTATCTATCTATCTATCTATCTATCTATCTATCTATCTATCTATCTATCTATCTATCTATCATCCTTTTATCAGGAAATAAACAGTTGATAGAGGGATGATGACTTTAGTTCGAGGTCATTTTTGGCTTTAGTTCTAGGTCATTTTTCAGCTGGACCTGACATTCAGCTGGCTGGCAACTACTGGAATTATTCCAGCTGTTTGGATGGCATCAGTTAAGAAAAACTAATACCCAATACAAAATTACTTTTAAAATGCAAAGAACTTAATAAGTTTATTTCTTCAGATGTCCTAGATCAGGATGTCAAACTCGATTTCATTGAGGGCTGCATCAGATTTGTGTTTGACCTCGGGGGAGGGGGGCAGGGTGAATGTGGCCAGAGTGGGTGTGGCCAGCATGATGTCACTTATGTGGCACCTGTAGTGGCCCAAGTGCTCTACCAGCAAAAATGGGCTCATGATCTCCATTTTTTTTCTGGGACAGCTTCCTGCAACCCTCTGCCAATGAAAACAGAGCTTGGTAGAGCTGCATGTGGCCCTTCCAAGCTCTGTTTTCACTGACGGAGGCACCATGGGCTGGTCCTTTGCTATTTCCAGGGTGGGCCTTTGGGCCAGATCTAAGGGCCAGATCTGCCCCCTAGCTCTTGAGTTTGACACCACTGTCCTAGATGAATATATAGATATTGGAGAAGAACAGGAAAGGCCAGCATATGTGGCCTACTTTCTACTGAGTTAGAAGCAAAGAAAATTGATAAAGTGGACAGTGTGGATATATAGGACAAACTCTGCTCTTACATTATTGTGTGAACAACCATGAGAGCAGGGACAAATGTGGGGCAGGAAGAACATTTTGACAGGAGTCACTTTGACCTGTTGGCCAACATCAAATGTAATAATGCATCTATTGTAGTTACAACCATAGTGGAAAGAGTAAATGTAAACAGTATGTTATCTGGCTACTTGCTAAATTATTTTAAGGCCACTTTTATGATTAAACTTAAATAGATGAACAAAAACTTTTTAAAGGTTTTTACATTAAAAGAAAATCTATCCAGAAAGTAGGAAACTGCAATTGTTTCCTACCATTAGTTTTCCCACTTGCTGACTTAATCTATTATGTAGTAACTTATTTAACCATTTCACCTTGAGTACATATACTTTCTTAAATGGACATATAAGGAAGAGCTAAAATGTTTGAGCAAAATGATCTTGCCACCAGCAACCATATTGAAAGGAGGCTAGAATTCCAACCTAACAATATGTGGATGTTCCCATGAAAAGAATACATACTCTGATGAATCTTGAAAGAACAGAAGAGCACAGGAAAAAAAGTAGAGAATATTCCTATGCCGTAATCAATATGGTTCTTTGAATATAATCATTAGGAGCTGATATGCTAAGTAAACAAGTGCCTCACTTTTATCAACAAAGTAGCTTTGGAAGAATCAATTCAATGGGAGGATTCAATTTTTTTTTACTACCGGTTTTGTGGGCATGGCTTGGTGGGCATGGCAGGGGAAGGATACTGTAAAATCTTCATTCCCTCCCAAATCCAGGGGAAGGTTACTGAAAAGTTCCCATTTCCTCCCGATCAGCTGGGACTCGGGAGACAGAGAATAGATGGGGTCAGGGCCAGTCAGAGGTGATATTTACCGGTTCTTCAAACTATTCAAAATTTCTGCTACTGGTTCTTCAGAACTGGTCAGAACCTGCTAAATACCACTTCTGAATCAATTATTTCCTTAGATACATAAGATATAGTAGCAGAAGCCAATCTACTGTAACAAACACAACTGTGTTTATGTAGCAAACATTTGGAACAAATACATGGTAAGTTAGACATATTATACAAATAAGTTCTGTTATAGTACAGTATGAGTTTGTACAGCACATCATTATTTGCTATTGCTTTATCTAGGTTATAATTCATGGTTTTATAACATTGTCAGTAAAGTACAGATGGGCTGTCTAGGTTCATTAGTTGTACTTGATGTTGAGAAAAGCTAATGGAGCAGATTCATTACTTTTTTTTCTGATAAGCATTGAATGCTTAAGATTCTGGTTTGTTCCTTGAGAGCACAGCTATAGCACATTATTTACTGCTTATATGCTTATACGCTTATATGGTTATTTGCTTATTTGCTTATATGCTTATGCTTATATGGATATATACCATGTATTATTTTAAATTCTGTTTAGACTGTTGGCTACATTATTCAAATATAACAAAAACATGCTTCTAATTTCGATGGGAGACTGTAAGGAAACTCCTGGCTTGTGGGTTAAGAAGGTTTTAAAAAACCATTTTAGAAGAAGGCAATAACAAACCCCATGGCTGCTGAGGCTACATTTGGGTTCTTTTAATATATACATCTTTTACTCTTTTAAATTGTTTCAGTTCAAATTGTTTTGTGTGGGAAACAAGGTCTTTGGTGTAATCGGAGAGCTGAGAGTTCTATCTTATTTCTCTAAAAAGATGAAATAAAAGCGGTTGGCTTGAATCCATTTTAGATTTTATACTTGCTGCATTTGTCACATAGATACCATGGGTTTGAGTTTGGTTTTTGTTTTTCAAAATCTCCAAGGGAAGATTTCTTTCTTTGTATTTTTGTAGCAAACTTTATGAGGTAGCCTGGCAGGTAAAAACTTGCCGGGAGCCACCCTCTAAGGCACACAAATGAGCAATTCTAAATCCACATCTTGCTCTTCTAAACCTAATATAAAACTACAATGTGTTATTGGACTTGGCACTGTAGCAATAAAGGATTTGGAGGGAGAGGAAAAATAAATTTCCTCTTTCTCATATAAGTGAATATGATTTTAGTTGGTTTGATAAATAAACAGTCCTAGTTCTTCTCTTTTGCCACATCTAGATGTTCTGCAAATTTAACCCTTGTTGTCATTTTAAATCCTGAAATAGACCCAGAGTGAGAATGAAAATGAATGATGGTTGAAGCTTTATTATTTTTAATTGCATCTAAAATTGACTTGGATTCAAGGATGGAACTTGAAAAAGTTCTTTTTTATATTAAACTATTATAACAAGTTTGAACAAAGAAAACACAGAATTCTATTGAATACACCACACTTAAATTGTTGTACAAAAGAACTGGATTCTGAATGGAAAAGTAACAAATGTCTTTTTCACCTACAATTTTCATTTTAGCCTCTAAAAATGATTTTATAAAACTGCATGTAATATATATCAGTAGTTTCAAGTAGTTTGATGGATCTTGATGGATTTTAGTTTTATTCAACCTGAAATTTCAGATAAGTTATTTGGAAGTGTAAGGTTCTCGAAAAGTTGGAATCTGACTAACCAGAACATGGAAATTTTAAAGGTCTGATTAAGACAGGTTTCTATGCATATCAAGAGAATGGATCTCATTTTTTAAAAACCCACTCCTACTTCTTGGTATTTCAGTTTAGTTTCATTTTGGGGCAGTAAGAGAAGTATTTTGTTCCTGTTTTTAGTTGGACAACTGGAAGATTGAATGGTTATGATCTACTGCATATCTATGAGAAATTACCTGCAGAGTGAAACATTCTGTGAATTGCAAATTTAGAGAAAGGATATAGCTAAGGTGACCAGATTTTCAGATTGGTAAAGAGGGACACCATTGACCCGGGGGTGGGGGGGGCTTGATTAAAAATTTTATATTTTGTCAAAAGATTATCCCAGGACACTGAAACCATCATAAATACGAATCTGTTGCCAAACAAAATTTTGATCACATGACCATGAGGATGCTGCAACGGTCGCTAAGTGTGAAAAATGGTCATCAGTCACTTTTTTCAATGCCATTGTAACTTTGGTCACTAAATGTTTTCCCCCTCCTCGAGACACCTCACTTCTTCCTTCATTCCTCTTGCTTATCTACCTTCACCTTATCCGTCTTCTGCTCTTTCCCTCTCTTCCTTCCTTTCTCCTTCCATCCTCTCTTCTTTCTTCATTCACTCCCTTCCTCCTTTTCTCTTCCTTCCTCCTTCCATTCTTTCAGCTTCCTTTCTTTTGCCTATATACCTTCTCTGTCTTTCTGCTCTTTCCATCTATCTCTTCCTCTTCGCTTCTGTTCTTTTCTCCTTCCATTCTTTCACCTTCCCTCCTTCCTATTTCTTCCTTCTTCCTTCCTTCCTTCTGCCTACCTTCACCTTCTCTATCTTTCTGCTCTTTCTCTGTCTTCCCCTTTCCTCCCTCCCTCCCTTCTTTCCTTTCTAGTTCCATCTTTTCTTCTTTCCCCTCTCCCTCCCTTTTTCTTTCTTCCTTCCTTCCTTCTTCCTCTTGCCTATCAACTTCATCCTCTTTGTCTTTCTGCTCTTTCCCTCTCTTCCCCTTTTCTTCCTACTTCCTTCCCTCTTTCTCCCTCCCTTCTTCTTTTTCTTCCTTACTTCTTCCATCTTCCTCCTTCTCCTTCCTCCTTCTATTCTTTCTTCTTCCTTCCATCTTTTCTCCTTCCATCTTCTCCCCCCCTCATTTCTTTTTTTCCTTCCCCCCTCCCTCCTTCCCTCCTCTCCTTCCCACTCTCTCCTTGGGAGAGGTTGGGGGTGGGGGGGCAGCAGAGACCAAATAAAGTCAGAAAATTTTATTAAAACTTTCCTATTTGTTGAATCGCATTGCTGCGAACTTATAAACCAAATCAGGGGAACATTTTGCAACTGAGGGTGCTGCAAGGAAAGGGGGGAGGCAGCCCTGGCCTTTCCCCAGTTTTGCAAGGAATGAGAAATGGTGCTTTAATCCGAAGCAACTGCAATCGGAACCGCAGACAGGGAAAGAAAGAAAGAAAGAAAGAAAGAAAGAAAGAAAGAAAGAAAGAAAGAAAGATCCTTGTAGCACAAAACCCACCTTTGCATGGTTGTGAGAACGTAGGTTAAAAAAAAAAAAGCACAGCATCCCTCCGCCCTCTGAATGGGACTCAGCATGACTCCAATTTGAATAGAAGGACACAGACCCGGGCGGGGAGATAAGCACCTTCATTTGCATTCTCTGTGACCATCATGCTTTGCGAGGAACAATCCCAGGGGCTCCCCATGACTTTTTGCAGATTTTTCCTTTTGTGCTTTAAAAAAAGGGACTTTTTAAAAACGCCACAGAATGAGCTTTCAGTCTGACAAAATGCAAACCCTTCCTTCGTCCTCCTCCTCCTCCTCCTCCTCCATCATCACTAACAGCTGGGGGCTCAGAAATCAGAGCGAAAAGCCAGTCCTCCATCTCTTCCCTCTTCCTGGATTCACTCCGAAGTTTCTTAAATCCCCCCCTCTCTCTCTGTATCGTTTGTCTCTCACTCTCTGTGTGGCTCTTTGCCTCTATCTCCCTCCCTCCCTCTGTCTCTCTCTCTGTCATTCTCTGTGCGTGTCTGTCTCTCTCTGTCTCTCTCTCTGTCTCTCCTCCCTCCCTGTGTGTCTGTGTGTGTGGGGGGGGATCCCTGCCCCCGTGGATGGGCTCAGGACTAGCAGAGCCTCCTCTTCCTCCTTTTTAACCAGGCGATCTTTGGCTGCTGCACAATCCCAAGGACACGCGCTGCCCAGTTTGCTGAATCCGGTGCGGCTTCAGAGAAAGAAGGCATGCGAGAAAGTCCCCCCCCCCATCCTCGCTGCCTGAACGTTTGAATGAAGGAGGCTGCAGGCTCTTTTGTCCTCGGCTATGCAATTTTCTTTCGTTCTCTGCTGCCCGAATGAGTGAATGAGGCAGAGGGAGAATGAAAGGAGATTGCGTCCCTTCTGTCTCCCTGTTGCTCAGAAAACAACTCCAGGAAGATCCTTTGGTGGTGGCAAACATCCTAGAACCTGTCTGCTAGCAAAGGACCTTCCCAGAGTTGCTTTTCTGAGAAACGGGGAGACAGAAGGGACAAAATACCAGCCGGCCGGAACAGTTATATAGGGCTGGGGGTGGGGCAGGCTTACTTCCAGGTCCGGTCACAAAAGTCAGGACTTTTTAAGAATGCCCGGGATGCGGGACAAATTGTGCAAAATCGGGACGTCTGATCATCTTAGGTATAGCAACATGCTTCCCTGAATTCGGCTATATGGACTCTTCCTAATAGTTAAGATCATATATTCTCTTATTCTCAGCTCATGGTTGAGGTTGGCTAACTTGGGATCTTTCTGACCTAGTGGGAAAATAGTGTTTCTATCTTCTGTCTATCCATACCTTGCTCTATGTTCCATATATGGTATTTCAGGGTGAGCTGGTGATGTGTTAGAAAGACAGTGATCTGCCCAGTTTCCCTTGTCACTTTAGGCAGGATTGCAATGAGGGCGGTGCAGGAAGTTACTATTTCCCCAAAGAACTGGGTTTTTTTTGTTTTCATTTTAATCTAATTTATTACGTTATGACTTACTTGAAGAAACTGATATTGGTGTACTTTGTGGTGTTCAGGGATGAAAGCAAAGCAAGTTAAAACAACTTTCTGGATGTGGCTAAAGACTGACCAATCATCAGAGGAACCATTGTCAATATGTCTGCAGGAACTGTTCTTCTCAATGTATCACTTGGTTTTGGATGGAATTGAATCCATTTCAGAGCAGTCATTAATGAAGACAGAGTTTGCAAATTCTTAAAAGGCAGCTGAATAATTTTATCCCTGAGCAAACAGATGCATATAGATCAATTATTGATATGAGTAGCAGCTTGCCAATCTTTGTAGCTAAGTAAATTGGTAAATCATCTTTCCTTCCATAGAGATTAACTATAATTTACATGTATGGTATGGTATTCAGAAGACAGAAGGCATAAAATCATATGGTACAAAACATTTCCATATGCATATATGGAAATGTAGTAATAATTACTAGAATTTATTTAGTCTTTACAAAAAAAATAACTTCAGAAAAGTAATGTTCCAACCAAATCATACCAAAACATTTGTAAAATAATTTCCACTTCATTTCAGATTTCTCACAACTAATATTCTTTTTTATTAAATTATTTCTTAAGAAAATAAAAAAGGTGCCATTTATTTTTATGCAACCAAAAAGCAGCTTTTATATGAAACCCATGTTGCAAAATTTTGATAAAAGAATAAATACAAAAGCAACATAAAAAAGTTAAATCAGAGATATAGTCCTGCAAGGAGACAGTATTTTACAAGATCTCCTTTGCGCTTTCAACTAGGAGCAGTCAGACATTTAATATCAGTCAGTTAGTATTATATATTGGCTTCATCAAACTGAAAATGAAATAAAATTGAAGTGTAGGTTTGATATCATTAGTTAAATGCCTACATGATTTTAAAGTCAACTTCCATAATATCAAACTAAATTGTTCTTTTATTTGAAGAACTGTTTGCTGGCCTTGTATAGAATCTTTCTCTTTCACTTAAAGTTAAATGAAGTCCTGTGATTATCCGCTACCTCTGAAGGCAAGCTGTTCCACTGGTTGATTGTTTTCACTACAAGGAAATTTCTCCTGAGTTAAAGATTGCTTCTGTCCTTGGTTGGCTCCCATCCATTACTTCTTGTCTTGTTTTCTGGAGCTTTGAAAAATAGGCTGGCCCCCTTTTCTTTGTGGCAGCTCCTAAGATAAGCCATGTTAACAAATAACTTCATCAAGCAGTTTATTGTAGATCAGCAAGCCGAGGTGGCGCAGTGGTTAAATGCAGCACTGCAGGCTACTTCAGCTGACTGCAGTTCAGCTGTTCAAATCTCACCGGCTCAAGGTTGACTCAGCCTTCCATCCTTCCAAGGTGGGTAAAATGAGGACCCGGATTGTTGGGGGCAATATGCTGACTCTGTAAACCGCTTAGAGAGGGCTGAAAGCCCTATGAAGCGGTATATAAGTCTAACTGCTATTGCTATTGCTATTAATGAAGGTTAACGCCAGGAATTCCCACAATGGTCTATGTATTCTGAATATTTATAATTTTAGTTCTGTGGTGGATTGCTTCTACCCAGGTTAAATAAAAAGAGCCTGAAGAAAGATAATAGTGCATTTGATATTGCACTTAAAATAACAATAAATAATTTATGGGTTTGTTTCTTAATTAACCCATTTATAACATTGAATAAAAGCTGAACTCAGAAAAATATTACCCTTTAGATTTAAAATCTGAGAAATATTATATGTTGCACTAGCTTCATTGTATTTAGTTAGTAGGCACATTTGCTCTGGGGATCTAAAGCTAAACATATGCCATTATCATTTTCAGAATCCGATTTAAAGTGATTTGTACAGGCTCTACATAGCACTGAATTGGGGGTACTTAATAGAGAGATTATACAACTGAACTGAGGTCACAAATCTTGAATTATTTTTTAAACATTTGAAAACACAGAGCTTTGTTTCCTTTGTTTAAAATTAAGCAAAGGAAACAAAAGGAAATAGACAGAGAGGAAGAAAGGTGAAAAGACAGGAAATGGAAGGAATGTGGGAAGGTGGAAGAGAAAGGAAATTGGAGAAATTCCTTTCAACATGACAGTAGATTTAAATATGAATTGAAAATGGATGTTTATAGTGAACATAGTTGTATACGCTTAATTATGAAAAGCACAATACAAGTCATTTCAGGAAGAAAGAACTAATCAGGAATGGACTTAGCCATTGCAACCTAAACAGTGTGATGACCTGAATGGATAATACAATCATGAGGATTATTCAGTTGTCATTGCTACACTGTCTTGCCTCTGAATTTGTGCATGGATGTCAGCTCTGCCATCTACAGTTTGCCCCTAAACATCTCTGAGCCATTCAATCTTTAAAATATATTGAGATAACATGTGGGCTTATTTGACTATATTACACTTTGACCATAATACTCTTACTGCTGTCCAGCAGGTAATTTTAATCCTTGCTAACAAGTAGAGAATGATTTTATATTGTAAAATTTACCTTCTTTTGATGTTCATTCCTGAAATGCTTCTTGTGTTTCTCCAGATCTGGCAAAAGTCCCTGAACTAAGCATGAGATACAGATCTTGAGCTGCAAGCTCTTTTGATTTGGCTTCAGGGAGGACTAAGACAGAGTGACAGCTCAGCATTTTGCATTACATCCTTTGTATCAGGTATCATCAAGATCTTGAAGCGATGTCAACTCTAAAAGTAATTTCTTACTGAAGACATGAATTGCACCAGTTTCAATGCTATCCAGTAGCTGTTCTCCACAGGGTAATTGTTTGGACTTGGTGAGTGGATAAATAGCAAAATTGGACATGGCTAGAATTTCCTTTGGAATTTTGAACATATCTATAGGATGTTTTCAAAGCGGGAAGGTAGAATGAAGTGTGAGGAGATAGTAATAGGTAAAAGATAGAAAAGCAAACTGAATTTGCTGCTAAAATTCTGTTTTGCACTGCTGTTGAAATGATGGGAGCTGACCATCTGCAAGTAATAGGACATAAAACATCAGAGTTGGAAGGGACCTTAGAGTTCTTCTAGTCCAAACTCCTACTTAAGCAGGAGACCTACATCATTTCAGACAAATGGTTGTCCAGTTTCTTCTTAAAAGCCTCCAGTGATGGAGCATCCACAACTTCTGAAAGCAAGTTGTTCCACTGGTTGATTGTTCTCACTGTCAGATTTCTCCTTAGTTTAGGTTGCTTCTCTCCTTGGTCCCGTTTTCATCCATTGCCTCTTGTTTTGTCTTCTAATTAACATCATTGTGAAATTAGTCTAAATCAAGATTCCCCAATCTACTGTTTATATTCTGCCATAAGCAAGAGTGATATGTAATGGAAGTTGGAAGATAAACATATTAGCAGGAGAAATTACTTATATAATTGTGGCATAGATGGTATTTCCATAATTTGTGATGATGCTCTTTTCCCTATGTATGTAATCTGCAGAGATCTCTGCAGTGGAGGTCAAAAGGGTACAAATGAGACAGGCAATGTTGCACTCATTTCTTTTTGTACATGTGCCATGCCGTGGCATGCCTGTATAAATTTGTGATGTGAAGGCACAGGGCTTTGTTGTGATGGTGCAATGCTATTTTTACCGTTTTGTTGAAAGCATTGGATTCTGTCAATGCCTCTGGACATTTTCCTTTTTATTTTTGAAAACAAACCTTAAAACTTTTCTGGAAGAGGAAAAGAAACAATTGAACATTCTAACTAAATTAAAAGGAGAAAATCTTTCACTAATTTTATTTTCAGAATAAAATATTTTCAAATCTTCTGGATATTTTGGGATATTACGGATGAATATACTCATGACAAATATGGACACTATTAAGTAGGATGTTCAATTATATACATCTCCTGAAAAAGTGTGCATTTTGTATTTCCCATGCATTTCAGAGGTTGAGTTATCATGGTTGTATACCACACATAGTGACATTACACTGAAGAGACAATTATCATGCCTCGTTCCCTGTGCTATAGAGCTTTAACAAAAAATAGCAGTATTGATTTTAATTTGCTACATATTTATGCTTAAAATATTCAGTGCAGCACAAATAATAGCATTCTGTTTTTTTTAAATCAGGAAATAGTGTCTGTCCATTTGTCTCTAGTTTATCTTTTCAGTTTAGAAGCTATCAAACAAACCATGCAGCCCTAGGAGAAAAAGTTTTCCTACATTCCAGTCCATACTGGTTTGATAAATCCTCATATAAGAGGGAAATAAATTAACTTAAAATGCAAAGTAACTACATTAGTTGATCTTACAAAATCCATGTTATGTGCCCCTCACATCTCTCCTTGATTAGTTTCCATCTATTGTTTCTTGTCTTCTCTTCTGCTGATTTGGAAAATAGATTGACCTCCTCTTTTTTGTGGCAGCCTCTCAAATATTGGAGTGCTGCTATCATGTTGCCCCTAGTCCTTTTTGCTAGTTATTCCTGCAACAATTCTTCATATGTTTTAGCCTCCAGCCCCCTAATTATCTTTGTTGCTCTTCTCTGTACTCTTACCAGAGTCTCAACATCTTTTTTATATTATGATGGCCAAAACTGGATGCAGTATGTCAAGCGTGGTGTTGCCAAGGCCTTATAAGGCGGTATTAACATGATTCCATCTCTCTATTAATGCAGCCTAAGATTGCATTAACTTTTTTGGAAATTACAACACACTGCTAACTCATATCTAAGTGATTGTCCACTAGGACTCTAAAATCCCTCTCATAATTATTCCTATTATTTTTAAAACAATTTTTGTTTTTGAACAAGGACAAATAAACATAAAAATAAAAATATAAAAACCCATCTTCCATTACAAATTGTAGAAAGTGTGTCAGTTGGTTACAGTATTTTCATACATCTCTTCCATAGTCACCACCTGCTTTTCATATCAAATCACAGATTTTAAATTCACCAATATTCATGTATATCACAATTATTATATGTCAACCTTAATTTGACTGTAATTGTTTTACGTCCTTTTATATATAATATTCAAAATCTAGAATAAGATTATATGATAACATTCCATTAAATCATCCGAAAATCATCCAAACATAATACATCTTTTTAACATATTCTAGATAAAGCTTTTAAACCTCCTCTCATAATCTCCATGTGTTGTTTATATAAAATTTCATATTATCAAACTAATATATCTATATGTATTGTTATCATTATTAATCATTATTTAACTAAAGCTATTGTAACTTCATTGTATACATACTACTAGTAAACTAAATTTAGCTTCATTTTTATTATACATTTTCATTGCATCAATCTATATCTTTCCAGTAATGGTACGGTCTTATATCTCTTGCCATTTGTAGCATTAATGTTCTAGTTAATTTCTTAATAAATCTTGTATAAACTTCTCTTGGCAACATGTTGTTCCTTTCGTATCTCATAAAAGCTTGAAACCCAACATCTGTTCTTTCCATCAGCTTATCTTTGGTTATCGCTAGTGCTTCTGTCAAGATTTCTCTCCTTATCTCTGTCAATTTTTCTCTCTTTTCTTCTTCTGTGCTTTGAAGTCTGGGATAGAGTTCCAATCCATCTATCTCCCCTTTCCATATTCCGCCCTTGCCATTACCAACCATGTTCACTTTGTTATCAGTATCCACAGTTTTCTTATCTCTTTGCTCATTTTTTTCTTCCATCTTTTGAACTCTGTCCTCCACTTTCTTCATTTGGTAAACATCCTCAGTTTCTCCATCAGATTTTTCTCTTTTGTATTCCATATTCTCCAATCTCTTTTCAATTCTCTCTGTCACAACTAATAGATTTTGAATTTCAAACATAATCATTTGCAATGTTACAGTTTCTTTTTCCTGCTGAGCCATTCTTTCAATTTTGCAGACACTGCCACTATAGGGTTCAAGGCTATTTTAATAAACTTCAGGCTCATTTATTATCTTTCAAGTCAAAATGTTGTCTTCCCTCCAATAGCTAGTGATAGAACTTCCAAAAAGCACCTGTTATAAAAAAACTTGTTCTCTTCCTACTATCACTGTCAGTAAACAAACTGAAAGAATCTTGAATCTCAAGTGATCAAAGAGAAAGAAGAAAAAACAATGTATCCAGCATCCAGCCTCTAGGTGGCAGTGTAATTGCTTTTCCTCCTGTTGTTACAACCCTCTTTATAATCCTTCTTATTTTCTTCTTTATATACCAAGCTTAAGAAAGAAAAAAAACCTTTAAATGGAGATAAAAAACAATCAAATCAATCAAATCAAATATTATAAAAAAAGGAGAATTTTAATCCATAGGTATAAGCAAAAGTGAAAAAAGAAGAAAGAATTAATCCATTCAGTTTAAAAAATAGGGAGCTCCTGCAATAGTTCCATCTGTGAAAAAAAATTAGAAACTGGGTAACACCCTAAATTCAATGCAGATCAATCTGGCCGCCTATAGTCTTCTGTCTTCAATCTTAACTTAACTTAATTTTTTTTCTTGGGTAGTCTCTTCCTCTAATAATAAAATTTCCTCACCAATTCGACACACTTTCTCTTTCTGCTCTCTTCCCATTCCGGAGCTGTCCCAACTTCAGCAGCTTCATTAGTTGGGTTTCTGTTGCCAGAAAAAAAAGGCTATTCCTGGATCTTTCAGAGACTTTGCGGTGTCCCTGAGATCAACAGGAGGTGCCCTTCTCAATCACCATCTCTGCAGGACAGTTTAGGTCCAAATGGACTGTCCAGTGGCAGGAATTTGACTGAAATCTCAGAGCACCAAGATCGCATGTCGTGCCATTGCAACGTCAGCTCTCCTCTCTCACAGTTATTGCTATTGAGTGAGCCCACACAGAGGGCTCACGCACCGTCTCCCCAGCACAGACTAAATGCTGCCAGATATGCACCGAAACAAGTGATGGGCAGAGCAGGGCTCTGATCGGTGTTTCACGCCTCCCAATTAAGTTGATAGACAGCTGGGGGCCTGTTTGCGAATGGTCCCTGCTCTTTTCCTTCTATTTCAAAAAACCCTCCCTGGCGTTTTGCTTTTTCCACCCCAGATGTTGAGAGCGACTGCAAACTTAGGAGAAGGGAAGAATGCTGAGTCCCCCACCTCTCTCACACACAGAGTCTCTCTCTCATTCACGCTATTGCTGCTGAGGTGGGGAGTGGGAGGAGAGTAAGAGGAGGCAGCAGAGCCCGGCTAGCCTTAGAAGGGAGGTTAGGCAGACTCCTGAAAGGAGACGGGTCAGTGGTCCTTGTGTGAATGCAGCAGGGACTTGGGGTGATTGTGAAGGATCGCCACAGCGCAGGAGGCTGGGATGGGAGGGTGGGAGAGAGCCGGACCGAAGAAGAACAAAGCTAAAGAGTTCTCCTCTACTTCTCTCCTGTGCACATGAAGGCACTCTGCACATGATCTGAGAAAATCCTGCCATAGGAAAAGAATACACCAAGGGGACCAAGCACGGAGCAAAGAGGTGGGGAGAGAGGGATCCATAATTGCTATAGAGATAGAAAATGGTGTGCAAGTTCCCTTTGGTCTAGTCTTACACACACACAGACACACACACACACACACACACACACACACACACACACTCTTTGCAATTAGGTCTCATCAATGCACTGGTTACTTGCTTGTGCATCGGTGTAATTTTTGAAAGAAGGCAAGCAAATGAGAACTACCAGAGGGAATGGGGGGGCGGTGAGTGTTGGAAAAAGTGAAAGGCTGGGGAGGGTTTTTTGAAATAGAAGGAAAGGAGCAGGGAGCATTCACAAACAGGCCCTCAGCTGTCTATCAATTTAAGGCATGAAACACAAATCAGAGCCCTGTTCTGCCCATCGCTTGTTTCGGTGCATATCTGGCAGCGTTTCATCTGTGCTGGGGCGACAGTGCACATGCCCATACAGAAGACTCTGCCTGCCACCTCTATGCATGTCATTGGTTCGCCACCATGGACATATGCTATATTCATCACTTGTTAGGTTGCCTCAGTTGATGACATGAGTGCATGTCCAGCTCATTCAAATGCTTGAGATAGAAGTTTTTCTTAAGCATTAAGTTAGGCACTGACATTAATTGTATATTAATTAAGCATTTATTAATTAAGTCTATACACAAATTTGCTTTCAGAGTCCGAGAATGAGAGGCAATTCCGGATTAAGATTTGGACAGTCCTGAAACTCCACTGAGTCCCTTTTTCCCCAGGCAATTACTCATAAGTTGGATTTCCTAATGGGGCTAGTCTAATAGTACTAAAATTTGCTGCATCCCCGGGAGCAAATAGTACAGAAATAATAGGGTGTAGTACTCAAGGTCCTAAAATGCCTAATGCTCCTTTATGTATTAATCATGAAAGAAATGTCCTCATTACTATTAAAGAACAGTGGAGCCCTATCTTCCGTGCACTACTCTCACATGTCAAATGCATGTGAGAAGCTGTTTGCATACAGGTTTTACCAATTCACATGCTATATTGGCTGGCTAAGCCTGCTTGCTGCTTCAGGCAAACTCCTTGCCTCCTTCTGCTGACAAGATGGTAGGCATCACTTGGTTCTAATTCTGTTTATTCCTTGGAAGGAAAGCATTTTAGCTGTACACTAACGGCATTTGTGGACTCCGTGGAATATATATGGATGCTGTTATCTATGGCCCTTATTAAAAGCACTGATACTCCCCTGGAGCATGCATTTGTTTGGGATATTTGGAACTTGGGATGACAGACTTGGTGGAGAGTGGATCCGGATGATTTGGGAAGAATTTCTCAGACTCAAGGACTAGAGGAAGGCACTTTAATGGAACTGTAAAGAAAAGCCTATACTGTCTATTTATTTGGTAAGCTTAGTTAGTGCATGTCATGTGTACGGGAATACACATACACAGGGAGGTAATAATATTTAGGATATAATAATATTTAGTTTAAGAAGAATAGAGCTGGAGCCAGAGATAGAGTCAAATCTGAAGGGAATTTGCAGTATTGCACATTTAATTTGGAAAAGGCAGCACAGCCAGTTTTAAAACTGTAAATCCAGGATGTAGCTGAGGACTGCAGGTTTCCCACTTTATTTTAAGCATGGATATTGATCTTATAGTTCAGAATGAATATTAAAGACACTAGAAAACCAATGGCCGCTGTATATGACAAAAGCTTTTTATAAAAAGCATGACTGAATTTCTTTGCTTGTGCTGGATCTTACTTATATTTGTAGTACCTAATCTTCTGCATGACCATGATCAGAAGTGAACAAGTGGACTTGGTCAAACTTTCCCCTTTTAAATGAGTGATAATTGAATGTAGAACAATATCTGATGCGGTTTTGCAAAATATGAGAACTAAATTAAATAGTCAAATGTCTCTATAGTGTGCTGCCTCAATTATGAGTTCTATATAATTTACAAAGGAGATAGCAAAAAGATTTCAAAGTAAATAATTATTTGTGGGTACTTTGCTATAGTTGTTCCTTCCCGACCCATTAGATCCAACAAGGAGGCTGTGCTCTGGGTTCCTCAAGTGCCATTACTTTTCTTATTTTCCTTATCTGTTCGCTTTAAACCAATGTGTGCCAGAGGTGGGTTACTACTGATTCAGCCTGGTTTGGCTGAACTGGTAGTGGCATAGTGGCCTGGGTCACTGGAACTGGCAGTGACCCAGGCCTGCCATGACCCCAAAATGGTTCTCCAGTTGGCACTGTCAACATCTTGTTTTTGAGTTCTGCACAGAACAATTTTAATTGAATTGTGCATGGGCGTGCGGTGAGCATCCAGAGCGTGCACAAACGAACCAGCAGTAAAGCTGGCCAGAACCCACCCCTGATGTATGCCTACAACTATTGAAATTGTAAGTTGCAATTGCAACTACCATCGCAATTGATGAAATAAAGAAAGAATGAATGAAGATTAATGCAGTTAATATGTTATTAGTTCAGCAGTATTTTTAATTCATTCATTTGTGAAACATTTAATGTGCATAAACATTAAATATCATTATCATTATTATCATCATCATCATCAACCTCAATCCAAAAGCAGACTATAGCAGAAATTAACTGCATTTCTTAAGGTTCACTTGTTTCCTACAACATCTTATGTTTGCCTATCTTCTCAGAATGTCTCAATCAAGAACCAGTCCTCTGGCGCCATGGATGATTGCTTTAATTGTGGTAGCGGTATTGCTGGTCTTAGCCACTGCCGTTGGTTTGCTTGTGTACTTTTTGATATATGGTAAGTATATTTCTTTTTCAGTCAATATGATTTGAATGGCTTTGTGCTTGAAAATCTTTCAATAATCAGAAAAAAAAAAATTACGTTGTGCATTTCTTTCCTGAAGAATTTATAGCTACTTTTATTTCAACTGGATCATTTCAAGCCAGATCATCTGCCAAACAACATAAAGTATTAATTATGGATTAGCAATGTTTTCCTGTCTGATTTCTGTGTTGGTGTATCACCCAAGGCAAAGTATGATCCTGCCAGCATTGTGTAATGGGCAAAAGGAATAACCTTGAGGAATAGGATGAAGAGCTACAACCAAAACAATGGTCAGATATAACAACATCTGAGTCCAGGGCAGAAATATAATTTGAGAAAGCATATCAAGCATGACCCTCCCTATTTCTCATGAAGAAAAAAGAGAGGTGGGAGTACTTTCAGACTTGCAAAATTCTGTGACTATAACCAAGTAGTCTTGCACTTACAGCCATTTATTTAGAGTCTGAAGTTATGACATCACTCAAAGAAGTGACTAATGACCAGTCAGTACATTTTTGACCATCACAATATCTATACAGTTACATGATTATGATTTGGGTTGCTCAGAAACTGGCTCGCACTTTCAATAGTTGTGGAATTATGCAGTCATATGATCCCTATTTTTGACTTTCCCAATCAACTTCCAACAAGCAAAATCAATAGGGAAGCTGGCATGGAAGATCACAAACTGTGGTCAGGTGATGTGTCAGTTAATGCTACAGTGACGTGCTTAACAACTGTGGTTTTTAAAAAAGATTGCAAAATTGAATGTGGTGATGTGGTTCCTTTCTTAATGACTGTATCACTTAATAACAATTTTTTTGTCCCAATTATGGTTAAGTCAAGGACCACCTGCAATAAAAGTAATATGGGTAGTCCTTGACTTAAGACCATAACGAAGCCTAAAATTTCCATTGCTAAGCAAGACGTTCAGTTTTACCCCATCTTAAGGCCTTTTTTTGCCACAGTTGTTGTGTACATCACTGCAGTTTTTAAATTAGTAACACTGGTAGTTGTTAAATGATTGACTTTAATTGTCAGAAAGTCACAAAAGGTGATCACCTGACCTTGGATCATTGCAATGACCATAAATTCATCTCAGTTGCCAAGTATCTGTATTTTGATCATGTGACCATAGGGAGGCTGTAATGGTTGTAGGTGTGGAAAATGGTGATAAGTCAGTTTTTTCAGTACTGTTGTAACTTTGATGGTCATTAAATGAATGGTTGTAAGCTGAGGATTCCTTGTATTAATTACCTATCTTTGACTTCCAAGTCTGGTCTATTTTGGAGGGCTGAAATATTGTTAGAGCTGCCACAAGTCTTAATATTTAGATATAAGGTAATAGAATTAGTAAGCTACTTGAAGACCACCCCTGGCACAATAAGCCCAATGGACATTGATGAGATAGTGAATGGTGATAAGTCAAAGGAAGAACCTGCTCATGTTTTGTTTTACAGGATTGGAATCTGATTGAAAAGCTTCTCTATATATCAGTAAGCTTATACTAAGACTACATGTACACTGCAACATTTGCATCCTAGCAGAAAGTAGCCTGATTCTGGCCTTTCACCAAGAAATTGTAATCCTTTCACTGGAGATTCTGAAAGGAGGATGAAAAACAAAATCAATCTTGAGACTAACCAATTATCAAGAATGAGAAGACATAGTTGATTATTTTTGTAGATGTGGAATTGTTTTAACTAGCATGGCTTCTTTCACTTAACATACACGCTATCTGATAGCTCCAAAATGCAACTACTTTACTTATCTAGGACCAATTTTTGAGATACCATTCATAATCCAGGTCAATTTATTCTACTTGACCTACATTCTTCCCATACAAAATATGGGAAATATATTAAAATCCTTTGCTTCAGAGTTAAAGTATATCTTTCACTTTATAATAGTTAATCCTATAAAACCTCTAAATTATTAGAAAATTTCTTATTTTGATGATTGCTTAATTGTGTCTCATTCTTGTAAATTAATTGATACTATAGTATAAATACTTTCATTTTTCCCTATTCATATGCAGATCAGAAGCTATTCTTTTACAATGCTTCCTTTAAAATCAAAAATAAGCAATATCAGCCTAGCTATGACAAACAGACTTCAGCAGAATTTAGAGAACTGAGCAGAAGTATTGAGATTTTGGTAAGTGTTAATGATTTTTAATGCATTTAATGTTCTAAATTCTGGAGAAGGAAAAGAACACAGACAGACACAGAAACTTTGGGAAAGGACAATCCTTCCCCGTCTTTCTGTTTCTTTTATTTGGAAGTTGATGTGGGATTCTGCAAATTGTAAGCCCTTCCTTTCCCTTTAGTAAACTGCACAAACTTCCTAGCAGCTTTTATGAATCTCTATCTCATCTGCACTCTCTGCCACCTAAAAAATATTCCATAAGAAACAATGGGTTCTGTTAATAATCATTTATTTATTCAAATAAATATATACTGTATGCTGAATATACATTGAAGAAACATGAATTAGAAGAATATGAGCAT
This sequence comes from Thamnophis sirtalis, assembly GCF_051295495.1. NCBI lineage: Eukaryota > Metazoa > Chordata > Lepidosauria > Squamata > Natricidae > Thamnophis > Thamnophis sirtalis. The sequence continues at coordinate 84,370,521 of NW_028261384.1, read as the reverse complement.
GATTTTAAAATTAGAAAAGGAGACATCAGTAATTTGAGCTACATTGATTATACTATTCTGAGAGTCAAATGATATGGTATCACTAATAATTAAAGTCAGGGACTAAGATTAAATATAAAGAAGACCAAACTAACAGCAGTAGATGCCCCAACCAGCCCTAGAATTGACAAGGAATTAAAATTGGTGGATAATTTCTGCCTTTTAGGATCAGCTATTTAAAGGAATAAGAAAGATTACCTTACTGGAGCTTGGCAAAGGAGCTGAAGCAGTTCTTAAATCTATAATAGATATATTTGTGAATGACTCAGGCAGATGCTTCCTTATTTTATGGAAGTATAAAAGAATGGGGAAGTAAAGCACAGTCAGACTTGCAAGATTCTGTTATTATAGCAAATGTCAATAAAAGTAGTTTTAGCCTACCCGTGAAGCTAATTCCCAGTCTGGTCTATGTATCTAGTGGGGCTCATTGCAATCAACAGTAAAAGAACCAGCAGTCAAGAAATGTTCTGTATTTTAGCAGTTTGTAGAGCACCAGTGAAGACATTGAAAAAAAATATGCAGATGCTGGGATATGCCAATATCTACAAAGATTGAAATGGTGCAGGTAATGTTTTTCCATGTGACACTTTATGAAGTATGAAAATTGAGCTTTCAAGAAACAGGATAGAATAAGTATTAATGCTTTTAAATTTTGATGATGAAGACTCCTGAGAATACCATGGAAAAACAAAAAAACAACAACAAATGGTTCATAGAACAAATCAACTCAAGGCATACATGAACAGGCTCAAATTATCAAGTTAAGAACATGTTACACAAATATCCAGCTCCCTTAGAAAGTCTATAATGCTGAAGAAGATGGAAAGAGAAAAATAAGATGTTCAGCAGCAAGGTGTGTGCACTATTTGGAAGATCTGGGTGACTAAGTTGAGGACATAAAGTTTTGGAGAAAAATTATTTATGTGTGGTCATTGACAATTGAGCCAACTTGATTGTAAATATTCAGTTAATTCAGAGACAATATTTTCGTATCCCAACACATGGCACTGCTAGCAGAATTAACAAGCATGAAGATATTTTTCCAACTAGATGCATTAGCTGGGTTTGGCACATGCCACAGGATGAAGGAAACACACTCCTACATATGCTTAGAACATTATGTAGTTGATACACATTAAATATATGCCCTTTGGGTTGAGTTTAAGTGTTTCATAACAGCATGCAACAATTGATAGAAGGCATTCCAAGAATGTTGATATATGCTTGTGTGTACCATAAATGAATACAGGTAGTTCTCGTCTTATAATGGTTCATTTAGTGACTATTTAAAGTTACAACAGCACTTAAAGAGTGACTTATAACATGACTTTTCACATTTATGATCATTGCAACATCCCCATGGTCCCCATGGTCACAATCAAAATTCAGACGCTTGGCAACTGATTCATATTTATGATGGTTGCAGTGTCCCGGGGTCATGTGATCACTTTTTGTTACCTTCAGACCAGCAAAGTCAATGGAGCAGCTAGATTCACTTAACAATTCTGGCAGGAAAAGACATAAAATGTGGCAAAATTCAGTTTACAACTATCTCACGTAGCAACAGAAATTTGGGGCTCAATTGGTTGTAAGTGAAAGATTACCTATGCAATCAATGATTAAACCTGGACCTCAAAAAAGCCAGGTTCTCAAGTATGAAACTAAAAAAACCACAACTTTAAAGTTCAAGAAATACAATATCAGGGACAAATAATAACAAAATATGGCATTAAACTAGCTTAGTCCAAAGTTAAGATAGTCCTAATATGAAGCCATTCAATTAAAAGTTAACACTTAGAACAAGTCATAGTACTAGTGAAAAATTAGGTGAGGTACTTAAATTAGCTCCACATGCGTATCCTTTGGTAAGACAACAGGGCAGAGATTGCTCCAGGGTTCATTGTAAAGTTGCACAGTTTTGTCACCTCTATTTCAAATATAAGCTTGTGGCTAACTTAGAGGAAATTCCCATTGAAATGGTCAATAAAGCCTAGTTTGTTAAATAGATGTGCAACTCTTTCTACAACTCAATTTCATTCTGGTTACACAATCTAATATTGCAATTTAATAGCTTCCATTTGTGGAAGGGTTTTAAAGGCTTAAAGTCCAAGCAAGCTTATCTTTTGTATTCATGTTTGGTTTATTTTAATTTTTATTTCTTTATTGCAGATCCAAATACATTCTTTTTAGAAAGAAATTATCTTAAGGGGATGGTAAATTTGTGGAGTTTCCTATCCTATTATCCAGCCAACCATAATTAGAATACTAGTAGAATAGAAGGAATGGAAGACACCTTGGAGATCAAGTAATCCCTTCTTAATATATAAATTCTCCATCTAATGAAAAAGTCAACCACTTTCTAAGACAGTTTATTCCATTGCTAAATCACCTTTTCTCCAAATATCTCCAGATTCTCAGTGTTCTTTTTAAAATATGTTTACCAGAACTTGGTATAGTATTCTAATTGTGGTCTGCCAAACTCTGAATAGAGTGAAATAAGACTTCTCTTGACATTATATTTCTGTTGAGGCATCCCAATTGTTCATTTGTTTTTCTCCATCTGCTTTATAGCACTGGCTCATATTCATTTTGTGAGTTACGAAGGCACATGCCATGCTATCTTGCATTTGGACCTTTGGTTTTAAAAAAAAATACAAATTGAAGACTTAAGCTGCTTAAAGTCATCTCCAAATGACTCTAGGCAGAATGAAAGTTGAAGAAAATAAACAATATATTCCTGATGAGATACATTTGCTGGTTTTTATCCATTGTTCCAGCTTGTTGCTGAATCCTGATATTGTCTTCTAGGGTGTTATTCCTCCTAATTATATCACTAGCATTTTTTATTATAAAATTTCAAACCTTAAATCCAAGTTATTTACAAATGTTAACTCAGATAATAAAGAAAGAATAATCAAGTTTGCTCTTTTAAACCTGGCCAGATTGTTTTAATGGATTCATACTGTGTTGGTTTTTTTTACTGCTACATGGATGTCTATGAAAAAGAATAGTCAGAATCTGCAAAGATGATGGAATATGTTACCCTAAAAGCCCCGCCCTTTCCCATTGCATGTGATTCTAGGCATGTACAAAACTAGTATGGCTATGATAGGAACATTGTGTCAATCATCTTTCAGACTTGGAGACATAGACGTAGGGTAACTGCTGCATTTCTACTGTTTAAAACATTTTTATATTAAAGATAACTTTTCATTCCTTTCAACAGATTAAACAAGCATTTCACGCTACTCCCTTAGAAAACAGGCTCATTAATGAACGTGTTGTCAGGCTAAGGTATGGAGTTGAATATTCCACTTGGGAATAGATGTTGAATTAATCGCTAACAATGACATGAGAATAAATTTATAAATGAAATGGTCCAGATAGCATTAAGAAATAGATCTGGGTTATTTCTCCCAAATGGTGTTTCTCACTCCCATAAATCAGCCACACATTCAAAACTAGCATAATTATGCTAGTTGAGTCTAACACCTAGGAGATGGAGGCATGTTAGAATACACTAATCTTTTCTATTGTTTCTCTTAATCCACAAGATTTTGGCTTTAAACTCACCACATAATAAATTGGCATTCTTTTATCCAAAAACACCCCATTTATTGGAAGTTTATTCTGGCAGATCAGTATTCTGCAAATACTGGAAAGTCTACAATGTTGTCTTATTTATTTAGGCAGATGAAAGGCATTATCCTGCTTCTGTTCCCTACCCCCATATTTTTCAGCATACCCAAATTTCTGGCAATTTGGGGCAAATATTCATAGGCAAACAATCACCAACGAATAAAGTTTATTTACGAGATTGGCACATGAAAAGAGAAGGGGAAAGAGTTAAAACAGGAAAAAGCTCTGTGCCTCTCACAGATCCCTATATTTTCTCCATCCCAAATCATAGCTATTTTTGATGGTGTCACCCAAATTTATGTCAAAATATTTCCTAGTATCTGCTGAGTCTCATCCATTTCTAAAAAGCAATGAGTTAAGCAGCACACGGTCTGGTGCTTCTACTTGGTGTTCCTTTATGGATGGAAACAGTATTTTAATTTTTCTGTCTTACTTGCCCGAAATCCTTGAGTGAATAGTATATGGGGGGGAAAATACCCCTGCAGAGTATAGAAAATATTCTGGCTTGTTTGGTCAGCTGTTTGTATTATTCTTTTGCAGCCCGGGGAATGATGGTGTCCTGGCAGATGTGCTGCTAATATTTAAGTTCATTGCCACAGATAATAAAGAGACACTATGGACAAATATTTATCAAAGTTTGCTGAAAAAACTGAAGTCATCAACATGGCCCTTAAGTATTGATATTTCTTCTTATAAGCTTTCAGGCAAGTGTTACAGATGTCATTTGTAATTATGATCAAATTTTTTAAACTGCTTTATTTGCTTGCACTGTAACCTGAAATATATATATGTTGATTTAATCAAAACTGCATTATCCATTTCCTATTTCTATTTCTAAGAAATATCTTAAGCAAGTATTTTCAGCCCCTCCCCCTTTGTGGGGAAACAAAATACTACAGGTTTCAAATTTCCATCAATTTATTAATAATTATTCCCTAGTTTTCATTTATTTTTTAAATATTTAAGGAATTATCTTTAGGAATTTACAGAGCATTTTGCCAAAAAAAAATATGAAAATTTTTCATTGAGCCAAAGCCAATAATCTTTATGTTATTTGATTATTTTTATGAACTAGTCACCCTTGTACAGTACAAGTCAACAAATGGGAACATCAGTTGGTTGGTTAATTATGACTAAATGGATTGCAAACTAAATGGATTACAAACTATATGACATAGTTTCTGTAAGAGTCTATATAGAGATCAAATTCCTAATAGGTATCTTATTTTCTTTCTGGTGATTGTAATAGTAGATAGATGCAAAGTTAAATACTTTAAATTACATAAAAACTAATCCAAAAAAATACAGTTTAAAACATTTAACCAAGAGGAAGAAATTAGAGATGTCGCATTACAATTTTAAGGTTTCCTAAAGCTAATATGGTTTTAACATCATTTATACTGTATTTACAAAGACTTAGTAAGCTATTCTGTTTTGTTTTGAGCCGAAAAAAAGCTTAAGCAAATTTTTCATATCTCTTATTGTTAGATACTTGCTACAGTTATAATGGTTTCCACCAGGGTCCTCTGTTCCGGTGGGAACAGAGGTTTAATCTCATTGGTTGAAGGGTCTGACAGCTCCCTATAAAAGGGCTGCTGTCAGACTCAACCTTCGCTGGATTGTACATAGTTGCTACTGAGTTAATAAAGAGCTGTTGTTACCTTTAGCCTGTGTTTGCCTTTCCATTACCCAATCTAATACTGGCAAAGATGGGATTGGAAGGCAATTAGTGAACCAAAAAGAGCGTAGCAATCCAGCAAGTAAATCCAGCCCGGAGCTCAGCACGGCTTCGAGTAGCCATTTTTGAGTGGCAAACTCAAAACACCCTTAGAACACAAAATGGCCATGCACGCCCCACCGACTCCGTATGACCTAGTCACTGAGCACTGGGATTCATATATGCTGAGGTTCGACTGCTTCCTCGAAGCCAATGACCTCATGGGCCTTTCTGAAGGCCGCAAGATGAACATGTTCCTTGGTTACTGTGGATCGGAAGTGTTCGAAACTGCCAAAGACTTGTCAGAGCCTACGCCACTACAATCGGTTGCTTGGTCCATGCTCCAGCAGACACTGAGGATCCACTACGCTCCTAAGCCATCTAAGCACGTCCACCAGCACGAATTTAATATTCACAACCAGAAGGAAGGTGAATCAATCAACGAGTACGTTGCGGCTCTACGAAAGGCCTCAGCGTACTGCAATTTCCGAGACCTAGATGAGCTTATTCTTGACCGCATCATCTGCGGTGTATGGGACATTAATTTACAGAGGAGGTTACTTGCCAAATCTGGCCTCACTCTACAAATTGCCTTGGATGAAGCCAGGGCATCAGAATCGACTGTCAAGTCAACAGAAACACTGCAGCACCAAAGCACTACACAAGACGTGCAAAAGAACACACACGTACATTGTTAGGCTGCAGAGACCAAGAGCTCAGAGGGCGAAGAAGATGACAGCTGCTGCATGCGCAGTAGTCGCACCAAGCCTGCGCACAAATTCAAACCATGATTCTTGCCTTGCACTAGCTGTGGAGGAGACCATGCCCGATCGGCTTGTTTTTTTTCCACGACACTATCTGCCAGCGCTGAGAGTGAAAGGGGCACATCACCAAAGTTTGCAGAAGCGAGCACCCCACGATGACCTGGCAGCCAAGAAGGCGGTCTAATCACCAGCAGAGGCCCAACCAAGGGGCATGGCAGAAGCCACCACGGCATGCAAAAGGTGACATCAAAGTCACCTATCACACCTCAATCAGCCAAGTCTGCACTAGGCGGCCAAAAAAGCTGAAGGTCACAGTCCTCATTGAGGACTCTCTATGCAAAATGGAGATCGACATGGGGTCATCACTGACCATCATACCATGGTCCACACTCAAGCGGGCTATCTCTAGCCTGAAGAAGTAGCAGCTACATGTCCCTGACATCAGCCTTCATGATTACGAGGGGAACTGCATCCCCATCGTGGGCCAGGGCACCTTCCGGATGCAATTCAAGAAATACACTGGCCAGATCCCAGTGATGGTGGTCAGCGGTGACCTGCAGAGCCTCCTGGGGCTTGACTGGTTTGAAGCCCTGGGCCTAGAAGTGACGGGTATCAATGCCTTGAAAGACGAGAGTGCTGAAGCAATTTTTAAGGAGTTTGAGGATGTCTTCAGCACCGGTCTGGGTAAGTATGTGGGGACTCCAATCTCTTTTAATTGAGACCCCAACATAGCCCCCATAAGGCTAAAACCCAGGAAAGTACCTTTCGCTCTCCACCCAAAAATTGATCTGGAAATTGGCAAGCTCGTAGGCCAGGGAATCCTAGAGCCAGTTGATCACGCACACTGGGAAACCCCTATAGTGACACCTGTCAAATCTGATGGGTCTGTCCACATCTTCATGGACTACAAATGCACAATCAATAAAGCGTTACAACAAAGCGCTTACCCTGTACCCATTGTACAGCATTTATTACATTCTTTAGGCCCTGGCAAAGTATTCGCTAAATTGGACATGGTGCAGGCATACCAACAATTGCCTGTAGATGGTGCTACAGCGGAGGCCCAAACCACTGTGATGCACAAGGGTGCATTCAAATGTCACTGCCTGCAATTTGGCATTAGTATCGCCCCTGGACTGTTCCAAAGTGTCATGGAATGGCTTTTGCAGGGGATTCCAGGAATTGTCCCCTATTTTGGTGACATCTTGGTATTGGCCACAAATGAGGCACAACTTTTCAAATGTTTGCAAACTGTTATGACCAGAATTCGAGACAAAGGCCTCCATCTCAAAAAAGAAAAATGCCTAATTAACGTGCCAAAGATTGAATTCTTAGGGTACCTAATCGATGGCTCTGGGATTCACCCAACTACTAAAAAAATTCAAGCAATCCAGGACGCCCCTACACCTCGCAATCAAACCGAGCTGCAGGCATTCCTCGGGCTCCTTAATTTCTACAGTGTCTTTCTTAAACAGAAAGCCACCGTTGCTGAGCCCTTACATCATCTCCTGGCAAAGAACATGAAGTGGTTCTGGAGGAGAGCTGAGGCTGCCACATTTGCTGTGGTAAAAAGACTTCTGTCAGCAGACACGTTCCTGGTGCAGTACAGCCAGACCGTGCCACTAGTGTTGACTTGTAAGGTTTCCTGTTTGGTGTTGGAGCCATCCTCAGCCACCGCATGCCCAATGGAATTAAGGCTTCCATAGCCTATTACTCAAGGCCCTTGTCTGCTGCCAAGCGGAACTACAGCCAGCTGGACCATGAGGCTCTGCTGCAGTGGCTGGAGTAAAAAGGTTCCATGAGTACCTCTATGGCCGTGATTTCAAACTAATTACGGATCACAAACCACTTTTGGGCTTGCTGGCTGGGGACCGACCTGCTCTTATGTCATTATCACCACGGATGACCAGAGGGACCATTTTCCTAGCTGCCTACTCCTATTGCCTCATCCACCGACCAGGTTCCACTTTGGGGCATGCCGGCGCTTTGAGTTGCTGCTCGCTGCCAGAACTTCTTGTAGACCCTAAGGAGACACCAGACCTCCTTATTGACTGCTTGGAGATTGGCCCTGCCTCATCTAGTGATGTTTCCCGCCACTCTGCAAAAGACTCCATCATCAAACAAATTTGAACTGGGTGTGGAGGGGGTGGCCCAAGGGTCCTGTTGGGTCTGATTTCAAAATGTACTATTGTAAGAGAGATGAATTATCTGTTTTTAATGGCTATTTGCTGTGGGGGGACCGGGTCGTTGTTCCACCCAAACTGCACATTGCAGTATTAGAAGTTTTACACGTAAGGCATCCTGGAATTGTCAGGATGAAGTCTTTGGCCAGGAGTTATGTGTGGTGGCCTAACATGGACAGGGAGATTGAAGAATGGTTGGCTACCTGAACACTGTGCCAGAAGTCCAGACCAGCTCCCCCAGAACGCCTGCTAAGGAGTGGAAGCAATCTCAAGCACCGTGGTCTAGGGTGCACATTGATTTTGCTGGCCCAGTTCATGGCCAGACTTTCTTCATAGTTGTGGATGCCTACTCAAAATGGCTAGAGGTAGTCCTGATGACCTCCACTATGGCAGAAGCGATCACTGAGGTACTACGGAGACTTTTCTCCACACATGGCCTACCCGACATCCTGGTCTCTGACAATGGGCCCCAATTCACGGCCATGAAATTTGAGACCTTCCTAGCAGCACAGGAAATCAGACATGCCCTGGTCGCGCCATTCCGTCCGGCCTCCAATGGTCAGGCAGAGAGAATGGTGAGATCTGCAAAAGAGGCCCTATCTAGGATGGGCCCGGGAGACGGCTTGACCATTACCTGCTAATTCAACACATCACGCCAAGTGCCACTACAAGGAGAAACCCCTCCAAGCTTCTCATGGGTCTCCGGCTAAGGTCCCACTTAGACTGGCTACATCCAAACTATTCTGCCGCATCACCCTCAGACTCCACAAGCAAAATTTGGAACTTTAGCCTAGAGGATTCAGTTTATGCACACAACTATGCCAGGGGAACTCTGTGGATTTCTGCCACAGTGATAGGCCTCACTGGCCCCCGCTCTTATCTCGTAGAACTCGAGGACGGTCGGAATTGGAGAAGGCACGTTGACCAACTCCATGGCCACCTCTCCAACTCCACTCTTAGACAGCCAGAGGTAACTCCTGCACAAGTTAGCCAAAGCCCTACCCAAAAGGAGCACGAAGTCACTCCTTCCACAGACAACTCAAACCCGAAGTCACCGGGATACTTAGCTTCTTGTGTTGCAGGCCCGCAGCGAGCTCCAAGCGAACCGGCTCTAGAAGCTCCAGCCGTGGCCTGTGAAAGGTTCCAGGAGCTTCCACCAAGCAGAGCTGCGGAGCAAACAGGTCCATCCGACCTGTCCGAAGAATACCCTCCGACTGAACTGTGCAGGTCTGGCAGAGCTACCAAAAAGCCCATCTACCTGCATGACTACGTTACCAGTAGGATTATTCCATCTAAGAGGAGAAGGGTGTTAGATACTTGCTACAGTTATAATGGTTTCCACCAAGGTCCTCTGTTCCGGCAGGAACACAGGTTTAATCTTTTTAGTCGAAGGGTCTGACAGCTCCCTATAAAAGGGCTTCTATCAGACTCAATCTTCGCTGGATTGTACATAGTTGCTACTGAGTTAATAAAGAGCTGTTGTTACCGTAGCCTGTGTGTGCCTTTCCATTACCCGATCTAACACTTATTTAAAAAGCTGTGCATTCAACCCTACTGGAAGGGAGATACTGGCATGAAAGCATCCTCTTCCAATATTCCCAAATTATGCATCCCTCTCATGCGCCCTGCCCCTGTGTATGCGCACCAGAGATCCGAAGACCAGCTAGCTGGTGGGAGCTGTCCATGCATGCGTGGTGGAGCTGGGCTGGGGCAATGGCTGGTGTGCCTACAGAGAGGGCTCTGCGTGCCATAGGTTCGCCATCACTGGCCTAGAGACTAAAACATATGAAGAACAATTGCAGGATTTGGGTATGGTTAGCCTAGCGAAAAGAAGGACTAGTGGTGACAAGTATTCCAGTATTTGAGTTTTTGTCACAAAGAGGAAGGGATCAACTTATTTACAAAAGCATCTATAGGCAGGAGCAGAAACAATGAATGAAAACTAATTAAGAAGAGAAGCAATCTGGAATTAATGAGAAACTTCCTAACAGTGAGAACAATTAACCAGTGGAACAGCTGCTGTCAGAAATTATGGGTGCTTTATCACTGGAGTTTTTAAAGATACTGGACAGTCTGAAATGGTATATAGGTTCTCTTGCTTGAACAGGGGGTTGGATTAGAAGACCTCTAAGGCCCCTTCCAGCTCTATTTTGATTGATTGATTGATTGATGGAATCACATACTTTAGGATGAAGGATGGGGAAATATTGCTATTGCCAAATTAATATTTGTCATCTTTACCTTTTTTTCAGAAATAAATGAAAAAAATGGTACAAATCTTCTCAACAGTTGTAAGTATCAGAAGGGCTTTCTGTTTGAAAACAGATTTGTTAAAAATAGATGTGTTTAGCCTCATTTTCCTCTGGATGCTGTTATCTGGATCTTTTTAATTTTATAACTGGGGATACTGGACACACCTACTGTATAAGATAAGACTGCCCTATTGAGAAAGACTGCCTTAGCACCATCATTCTCAAACTCTTTTTTAATCTCCTAATATGCCCAATCATCTCGAATTTGTTTTTTCAGCTTGATTATTACATTTGAAGTCACTTCCGCTAAATAACATTACGAAGGCAAAAAAGATACTGGAGCCTCTTTTCTTATAGTAATCTGTCATGAAAATAAATTTTAAATTTACATTTGTAATATTGCAATTTAGATTTTCCATATTTTTTTAAAGGATGAGATATTTCTACAAAACTGAACTGTTACATAGTATTTTCTCTAAGAGAAAAAAGAACAATATTTCTGAGCTAACCTCAGCAACCTGCAAAACATATCTATTTTCTTTCCTGAACCCAGAAATGCCATTCTGTATTTATTTGGTGGAGAGTAAGGGTTTTCAGAAAAACAGTTTCTATCATTTTACAGTTGCAGCACTCTGTGGTGACATGATTACCATTTGATTACCAGTTAGCTTCCAACAGGCAAAATCTATGTGGTAAGCCAGATTCATTTAATAGCCATGTGAGTCACTTAAGTGATTCATTTAAGAACATGGCTAAAAGATGATAAATTTGGGTGCAACTTATTTAATAACCAGTTGGCTTAGCAACAGACATTCTGTCCCCATTGCGCAGAAATTGAGGAATTCCTGTATTCAAAACAGATTATGCAATTCTTTTCTTGTTTTCCTGTGAATGAATAATTTAGGACAAGAAAAAAACAATGTCAAGACAGCACATGAACCGAAACAATTATGTTTTGATACTCCCTTACCTGTTCTCTTAACATTCAGTGAATGAATAATGTATGGCTGTTTAATACATTCCACATCTTTAGTGAGAATGTCTTTTGTTTATTTTTTAACATTAAAAATTGTTCTAATAAACTATGATTTTTATAGTTCTTCTAGCAAAAAAAATCAGATTCCCTTTAATAAAGTGTTCTGTTATCTTGAAAGGAATGTTCTTTTTTGGGGTTGGGAGCAGGCTGTGGGACACGACTGGACAGATCTGTGGAGAGAATCTATGGAGGAACCATTGCAGGGGAAGGGGAATGGCCCTGGCAAGCTAGTCTCCAGCTAAATGGCATTCATCGTTGTGGAGCAACATTGATCAGCAATAACTGGCTTGTGACTGCTGCTCATTGTTTTAGAGGGTGAGTAAATCTTTCCCCATACATCTAAGACTACATCTGAACCAACATGTTTAATCAATAAAGTTCATTTATTCACAGATGTTACCACTAATATAATTTGTCTCATATGTTCAAAACTAAAAAAATTGTAGAAAGGAGAGTGGTGTTTAGCTTCTTATCTCTGTTCACATCTGCTGTTATGTCTAAACGCTCCATTTTATAAACTGAATGTATTTCTAATCTTGAAGTTTGATGGCGGTGAGAGTGCAGAAAAACTGGAAAATAGTTAGCAAGAAACCATTGTGAAGTTTTGTTTACAATAAATGAAAATGCAAATAGAGTGCTTGTTGCATAAATTGTACTCTCTAATGTCTTACAGTGTCCGAGATGTCAGAAGTTGGACAAGTAGTTTTGGGGCTCGTCTAAGACCTCCAAGAATGAGAAGGAATCTTCGCGAGATCATCATTCATGAGCATTATGCTAATAATGTCATGAACCATGAATTTGATATTGCTGTTGTACAGCTTTCATCCCCAGTGGAATTTACAACTGATGTACATCGTGTTTGTCTTCCAGAAGCTTCATATATTTTTCCAGAAAATACCACTTGTGCTGTTACAGGATTTGGTGCTCTTAAAGATGATGGTTAGTAGCTCCTTATTTGGGGCTAGTTTGCTTGTGTGAATAATCATTCTTTCATCATTTGTTAACCACAGTAGAGTTGGTTCCAGATTTATAGAGACATCAAATTACACTATTAGGTGGGCTTATTTTCTAACAGGTGTATCCATAAAGATTTCAGGAAGAGAAACACTTGACATTATTGCAATTTGGCCTGGTGATTAAGGCACCAGATTAGAAAGCAGGACACTTTGCGTTCAAATCCTTCATAGAAGTGGCAGCCAGCTGGGTGATTTTTGGGCAAGTTGTACAACTGGCTCTCCCTCCCCCCTCCCCCCTCTGTCTCTCTCTCTCTGAAACACCAGTTACTCTCTTATTTCACAGAGGTATTGTAGAAAAAAATAGAGTGAGGAAGATGTGTTGCATGTTTGCCACCTTCAGTTGTATAGATAAGATAAATACAAACATAAATGTTCAATTGTGGAAATTAATGTTTAATTCTGAGATTCTGGACCTGATAGAGCCACCTGAAAATGTTAGTTAGAACACAGAATAACAGAGTTAGAACTTTTTGATAATATGCAATTAAGCCTTTTGACTGATGGGGTGCCAAGCATCTAGCCTGTTTGCCTTCTTTTAGGCAGAATATATAAATTCATATGCCTATTCATCTGTAAGAAAACTAAATATCGGGGAGGGGGTGGGGGGAACATTACCTGACAACTACTTTCAAATATATGTGCTGCAAATTATATATATTACCTATATGTTTCCTTTTTCTTAAGTAGTGTGAGGCAATTCTATTATCTCCTACCCAGAGAATGAATAAGAGTGACACTATTTTTGTGAGGTGACTTTTTCTTTCCTATTAGTTAACTGGAAAATGACTATGGACGGCTTGTACCATGTTCTGAATTTCAATAATGTATTGTAGAAGGCTACATTATCATAGGAAGATATCTTTTAAAGGGATGGAATTTAAAATATTTCTGATACTATGGACGAAATCACAGACTAAGCATATGTGTTTTGTGATTGTGCTACTCTATAACCTGATAATGAGTTTTCATGTATAAAATACTACATTATTATTATTTGAAAATCAGGTCCCAGTGTTGGTGAACTTCGTCAAACAGAAGTGAAAATTATAAGTAATCAAGTTTGCAACAGAAGACAAGTATATAATGGAGCCATTTCATCTGGAATGCTCTGTGCTGGATACCTGGAAGGTGGAAGCGATGCTTGTCAGGTAGATGTAATAATAACTTAGAAGTCAGCAAAAGGCTCCTGCATATATTATGGTAGTACTTTTGTGCTGGAGCAAAATCCACTTATTATACACCACCATCTTTTTCTATAACTAACTAACAGAGATTTAGATGGGAGTGGGAAATGAATTTGGTGTAGTATTTAAAATGCTGATCAAGAAAATAGGAATCTATGACTTCTAGTCCTACCTTAGGCATAAAAGCCGTCTGGATGATTTTGAGCCAGTCATCTTTTCTTAGCCCAATCTACTTCACAGGAGAAAATAGAATGAAAAAGTATTATGTATGTTAGCTACCTTGAGTTATTCATAAAAAATAAAGGCAGAATTTTAAAAATCTTTTTAAAAAGAGGTGATCTAGGAGATACAAAATGTGGATGGCCATTTTTGTTGTTGTTGTTGTTGTTGCAGTTCCAGGGTTATGGTGGTCCATCTGGGGAAAGGAATGGGAAAGCTATGGCTAAGGATTGGAAATATGTGATCTTTATTTTTATTGCTTTGTTTATTCTATTCCATTTCTATATTAATTTGTATTTTAAAGCCCTTAAAGTTGGCAAGTAAGTCCAGCCCTGAAAGTTTGGGAGGCAGGAGAGAAATGTGGTTTTCAGATGACCCCATTATATCTTCCTCTAAGAAGATTTTATGTCAAGGGAAATCATTTTAGATGGTATCATGTTTGATAAAACAGTTCTATCTGTCATATGATTATATACACTATAGATTTTTCTCCTGGTCTTTCTAAAGTGATCTTCCATCCCTTTTAGGGTGATTCTGGTGGACCATTGGTTACATCTGATTCAAGAGGAATATGGTACCTTGTTGGCATAGTAAGCTGGGGAGATGAATGCGCTAAGCCAAATAAACCTGGAGTCTACACACGAGTTACTTACTATCGAAGTTGGATTGCTTACCATACAGGAATCTGAAATAATGACGAGTTACTTTATATTAATGTATGAGATCCAAGATATTTTTCTTACAAACAGCCATACTGCTACATTCTATTGAATAGGGATTTGTTTTTCTGCTGGAGGCATCAACACTATTCCTTCCCATATTATTTCAGGTCTGTATGTCATTATATTATATTATAAACACTGTTCATGTGTCATAGAAGAAAATGAATAGACTGAAGTATTCATCTGCAACTAACAAAATAATTTTGTTGTAGTTCTTTATGATTCCTGTCCTTAAAATGCTGCATTGTGGCACCTGCTTAATTGCGTTGAATGTTCAACCCTTCCAACAGCTTTGATAATTCGGTCAATGTTTTGTTTTGTTTTGAGTGTGTGGTATTATTCAAGGAAAATTGTGCATCCAGGAATTGGAGTACTCAGGAACATAACTCTTTTACAACTATATTTCAAAAATAGAGAAGATTCTTGGATGAAGGATCCTCCATGGTCTTCCTTAATTCACGAAGCCTGGAAAGAGACATGCCATGCAGATTGAGAAAGTAGTGAACTAAGGATCAGTTCGTTCGCACCAGTCTTACTATTATATAAAATATGATATAAAAGTGCAATTGTTCATCTTCTTAGAATGATTACCATGTTTTTTGGACTGTAGGATGCATCAGAATATACGATTCAAAGGGATAAACAAGAAAAAAAGTTTTTGCCCTCCCTGGCCCCTAGAAGCATTCTGCAGGCTTCCCAAACCCTGTTTTTGATGTATAAGATGCACCATTTCCACCCTATTTTACGGGGGAGAAAAGTGTTTTGGCAAAGGGTTTGGGAAGCCTGCAGAGTGCTCTTGGGGCAGGATTGGCTGCTCCCAGCATTACTGTGGATTGTTTCATGTGTGTGCGTGCCGTGCATTGCTTGCGCGTGCCACGCATTTCTTGTGCTAGGCACGTGCAGAACATTGTGAGTAAAAACCATGCTGGCAATGTAATGGGTGACCGGGGAACTGGTTCGGGGGCATGGCCAGTTCAGTCAGTTCGGCGACCCAGTCCCAAAGTCCACTACCGGTTTGCCCGAACCAGTGTGAACTGGTAGCAACCCACCTCTGTCTTGGGGGCTGGAGAGAGCAAAAACTGCACTCTTGGGGGGTTTGGGAGGGCAAAAATGGACCTGTTTTCACCCATTCTTTGCCAAAACGGGGCAACCAGATTTTTAGGAGGCCTCCAGAGTTCTCCAGAGTGCTCCTAAGGGCTGGGGAGGGCAAAACACCCCCCATTTTATGAACAATGGGCCTGTTTTTCTCCTCCCAACCTCCCCATACATCATGTTTTTGTCCTCCCCAGCCCCTAAGAGCACTCTGCAGGTCTCCCAAACAGTCTGCGCACCCTGTTTTTGTGAAAAACAGGACTCATGGGGTGGGGTTTCTGGAGCCCAAAAATGGCTGTTTTTGATGTATAAGATGCACCATTTCCACCCTATTTTAGGGGGGAGAAAAGTGTGTATTATACTCTGAAAAGTACGGTATATGGTTTCTCATGATGTTTCAGTGACATTCTCCTAATCTGATAGCCTCCAGAATGCTTTGAATTGCAACTCCCAACACGGATCATTTTGAGAAAACAGAACTAGAAGCATTTAATATTCAATCAATTCAAACTAAATTAACATTTACTTAGACAGGAAAGAGAACATTTAGTGAAGAAAATGTTAGTGAGTTACCTTGCTAAGTTGATTTTTATTATAAATTAAAATTCCAGGGTTTTATTTATAATTCATTTCAGTTAGAAGAAATGATAATATTGTTTTCCATGTTTATAATAGCTTCCGCCAACATTGTCCTTTCTTTTTTCTGTATATTTCCTGTTGTTCAGAATACAATCCAAGATTATTTAAAGAGTTAAAAACATTTTTTTAAAAATGCATTTCCTTCCATTCCTTACTCTTATATGGCAAAATGTAAAGAAAAGTGTGAGACAAAAGAGGATCAATGTAGCAAAAACTATGTGTTTTAATTTTACACCTGTAATGCTCTATTTTGAAGCTATTCAAACATACTTATTATTTCTAAGTAATAATTCTTAAAATGAAGTAACATTTTTAATTCAATTGGATTAACATTATTAAGACATGTTTCATATCAGGGAGTTCAACCTGTTCTTGCTTTCAACTTAACAAAAAATATTCAATTTAACAAAAATATTATTTTGCATTGCAATCCATGTGTATACATTAACAGTCACAAATCCCTTAAATAAACACCATGTGACCAGTGAAAACTTTATCATTCTGGTATAAGACTCTAAATCAGCCTTCTGAGTCTGGTGGAACCTCTAAAATATTATTCTGGCTTCAGAAAACTCCTGAAGATTTAGGTTCAAATATAGGCCAGAAATTACAAAATTATTATATTCATTTTATGTGTAGTCATGTATATATGCATTAATAGTGTTCTTAAACTAAAAATAAAGAATTAAAGTTTTCCTTTCCCATGTCTTCTTCTCTGCTCCCCATGGGTGGATCCTGTTGCCACTGGTATCTTGGCCAACCCAGCCCTAGATCTCCTGCACTTGCTCGTTCACCAAGCTGCTGCACCAGCCGAAAATCAGACTGGCAAGCTGGCATGCTAGCAAGGAATGTCCCAGCAAAGAGGCCCAGGGGGGTCGCTCCTCTCTTGAGCATACTCTCCCACCACCTGCTGTTCTTCTCTTTCCTTGTCTCCTCCTCACTCCTTACTCACTACTCAGTGTGGATTTTGCTCACCTCCTCATTGGCATGCATGTACACAGTTCTGGCCCTCTGCCCACTACTGTGAGCCAATTTAGGATTAGAGGTTTGAAGACTTTCATTTGCTTAAATGAGGAGCTCCGAGGGAACCCTTGATAACCTCTTACGGAATCCTAGGATTCCACAGAAACCTGGTTGAGAAACCTTGATGTAGATGCAAGAGATCTGTTTGTATGCAAGATAATAAAGTTAAACAACCATCTAGGTTAGAGGTGTCAAACTCAAGATCCGTGGGCCACATTCGGCCCATGGGGGTGCTTAAATCTGACCCATGGGGCCAGCCTCAAAATAGCAAAGGACTGGTCCCAAGTGCCTCTGGCAGCCAAATCAAGGGAAGCAAATTAATTACCACAGAGGTATCTTGCTGTTGTCCACATTTTTCTGAACAGAATAACAACATGTCTTTTCTTTTTCCAGCTAAAGTAGGATGCTTTATAAAGAAAAAATATTTATTTGATTGATACTTCATTTCTGTATTTAGTTGATAGTAAAGGCAGTTAACAACAGTTAAAAAATAGAACATAAAATACAATTAAATTTTTAAAAAGTGAAAATTATTAATAACTAAATCTCTGAAGTAGCTGGAAATTGATTTTTTGTGTAAAAAGATGATGAAACATTGAAAAATAATTCCTGAATTGAAAGATATCTTGTTTTGTAATTCTAGGTATGTTTATTGGCTCTTGTACTAGTTGACTCTTGTTGGCTAACCTTGGGATTTTAGAGAACAAAGTACAATTAACTTGGAGGTAATCCAACTTTGCACTAGATTATCAATACTTCAAATAGTAGTAACTATGGAGCAACATTAGTAGAATCCCATTGCCTCCAGTACATATGAGCTTCCTGAATGCAGAAAGGTAGGAAATTCTGCAGAGATGGAAAAAATATTAAAATAGCAGCCAAAAAAGATAGATAGATAGATAGATAGATAGATAGATAGATAGATAGATAGATAGATAGATAGATAGATAGATAGATAATAGACATTAAATACAGGCGTATAATAGATAATATAGATAGATAGATAGATAGATAGATAGATGGATGGATGGATGGATGGATGGATGGATGGATGGATGGATGGATGGATGGATAGATGGATAATAGACAATAGACAATAAGTAGAGAGACATATAATAGATAATAGAGATAGATAGATAGATAGATAGATAGATAGATAGATAGATAGATAGATAGATAGATAGATGATAAATAATATATAATAGGCAGACAGACATTTAATAGAGATAGATAACAGTAGATAGATGATAGATACATAATGGATGGATGGATGGATAATAGACAATAGACAACAGACAGACAGACAGACAGACAGACAGACAGACATATAATAGATAAAAGAGATAGATGGATGAATGGATGGATAGAGATGGATCGCTAGATAGCTAGATAGAGACATAGATAAGGGAAGGAGGGAGGGAGGGGAAAATGATAGAACAGGACAAAAAACCCCATGAAGAACTATCTCTGCCACTGGAGCTGAACATCGATTTCATATCTTCGCCCTGGAGAAAAGAGAAAAAGGGATGGTGGTGATTGGCGACTCTCTTCTCAAACGAACACTATCAGCAATTTGTAAACTGAGCAACCTTGCAAGGTACTTTGTCTCTCAGGTGCAAAAGATCAGAGATGGCTTACCCAATCAATCAAGCCAACTGATTAGTATCCCTTTCTCATCTTTCATGTTGGGACAAACAATGCTACAAAAAAAGATGCTGAAATTTTTTTAAAGGGTTATGAGCGGTTAGACAGGAAGCAAATGAGTTTAGGAGCATAGGTAGTATTTTCAGCTATAGTTCCAATGGAAAGTCAACACCCAACGAGGGAATGGATGATTCTACAGGCAAATTGCTTGCTCAACAGATCGTGCCACTGAGACTGGATTTTGGGATCATGGTTTACACTGCTAGAGGGCTGGAAAAAAAGTGATGTGGTTCCAACCTTCAAAAAGGGAGAAAAAAGAGGATCCAGGAAAATTCAGACCAACATCAACATCAGTAACTGTGAAAATCCTGAAAAAGATAAACAAGCGTTGGATTTGTGTGCACCTAGAAAGGAACAAAGTAATTGTTAGAGGCCAGCATGTATTCGTTAAAAACAGGTCTTGCCAAATAAAAAATTTGCCTTCTTGGTTAAAGAGACTGTGTTAATATGTAAACATTTCAATATAATGAAATATTGAAGCTTAATATTGTTATTAAGCTTCCATTATGAATATTCTTTGTTATAAAGCAGATCTATTAGGAGGCTACAACATGATGCTTAGTTTTTACAACAATGTTACAGGACTTTACTGCCATCAAGTGGTATTAAATTGTTTAGTGCTTCATTTAAAATAAAATTTTAAGATGTTTCAAGTAACACAATGCATACATACTACAGAGGGAAAACCCGGTTTAAGTAAAAAGAAAATGTCAGTTACTAGAACTTTGTTCAAATATTTCTGAGAATGGCATTTGGATCATATTCTGATTTCCTAATGAGATCTATCAAATTAGAGGAGAAAAACAATCAATAAAAAGAAAAAAATAGTTTGGAATTGGAAGATTACATAATATAAAGCCTCCTGTAACTTATTTCTATGTGCTTCACAAGTATGTCCTTTGTCTTCATCTTTCTTCTTTTTCACAGAGCAATCCTCATTCATTCATTCATCTATATGCTATTTATCCATCCCACAATTGTAGCAGTAATTTATTTATTAAATTTCGTATGCCGCCCACTCTCAAAAGAGACTCAGGACTCAACTAATATATAGTTGGTCCTTGTTTAACAACTGCTTCATTTACTGACCATTCAGTTACAATGGTGATAAAAAAAATTTAATATATGACTAATCATTAGACGCAAAGGAAAGCTGAACTAAGATCTTAAGCACTGTTGCAATTTCACTTAGCAATTACTTTAATTGACAACCAAGTTGCTGTCTCAATTGTCACTAAATGAACACTGTCTCTATATTAACTGATTCTTCTTCCTAGCGTTAGTCCCATGCTAGGGCAGGGTCCACTTCCTATATATTAACTGATTAACCAAAGGAAAATGATCTCCCTTACTTTCAATATATTGTGGGGAAATGCCCATCTAGATAAAAATCCAAAGCAATTGGACAGAGATGCAACGTTTTTTATTGGCATGTATAACTGCAGTGATCACTGGACCCCTCACCAGAAGAATGCAAACAAGTAGAGGGTACTCTGGTACTTCCACATCCTACATTTCCAAGCAGGGCTCTAAGTCTGCCTTTCTTTTTAATAACAGCACCTTTAAACATAAATAGTATCTTTATTATGCTCATATATTTGACACTTTCATTAAAAGGAAAAGACAACCCACTTGTTGTGTCTTTTACTTTTACTTGTGTTCCCTGCCCTTACATAAAGGTAAAGGTAATGGTTCCCCTTGCACATGTGTGCTAGTCGTTCCCAACTCTAGGGGGCAGTGCTCATCTCTGTTTCAAAGCCGAAGAGCCAGCACTGTCCGAAGACGTCTCCGTGGTCATGTGGGTGGCATGACTAAACACCAAAGGCGCACGGAATGCTGTTACCTTCCCACCAAAAGTGATCCCTATTTTTCTACTTGCATTTTTACATGCTTTTGAACTGTTTTAAAAAGGGAATCTTACACTAGGTTGGCAGAAGCTGCGACAAATAATGGGAGCTCATTCCGTTACATGACGCTAGGGATTCGAACCGGCGAACTGCTGACCTTTCTGAAAGACAAGCTCAGTGTCTTAACCACTGAGCCCTTGCATAACAAATGATTATGTAAAAAAATGGGAATGAATGCAATTTGGGGGAGTTAATTGAACAAAATCACTTTTAAAATCACTTCTCTCTTACTGTTAAATTTCAGGCTCTATCATCTGTTATCTTTTGTAACTAGTTGTTCAGAAATTTAAAAAAAATACAAAAGGGAAAAGGCAGAAACTTCTGCTGAAACTTTTTGATCTTGATCCATTGGATAAGTTATACTAAACTAGATTTTTTTTAAACCAGACATAGCAGCTTAGTTTGTTCTGTACATCATACTAAATACATCGTATTAAGTCAAAATGAATGAATTTGCATATCACAGAAATTAAAAGCACTCAATATGTGTTAGATGTTATTGTGCCAATGACAATCACTAATATTGAAGACGCAAACTGCAACTAGTTTTTACTTTAACATTCTTGCAAGACCTAACTAAAGTTGATATAAATAGCATTGAAATGGTTTATATTTCAGATTGGAGCAAAAGGGACAATGATAAAAATTAAACCAGGTGATGGAAGAAATGTCCATCTAGGTTCAGTTCCAAGAAAGGAACTGGAAACATGAAGACTGCTTGGAAAGATGGTTTAATGGTGAATAGGATTACATGGATTTTTTGGTCCTGGGCAAAAGAAAAAGCACAGGGGTGAGAGACAGAAAGAGATTTATACCCTCTCTTGAGCCCCGCCTTGGAGCTTCCTGTTCCTGTATAAGAAATGTATTATGATTGGTTGTCAGACTCCCATGGGGCCATGCAGGGGTAACTTTATAGTGTCTTGAGTCCCAAGCTTGGTTGAATCTTGCTGGGTGAAGTAATCTCCCCAGTGTCATGCGGTGAGTGCTGTTTCTAGATGGGTAGATGGCTAATCCTACCTTTGTTAGATCTTAGGTGAGAGCATTTGCTTATGAATAGACCTAGCTATCTCTTTATCTCTTAAGTGCTAACATCTGCTGTGGGCTATTGAGGAGGCAAGGGGCTATTAAGAATGAGTCTACTTTCTGCCTAAAAACATGTTTCTCCATTTCTCATTCAGAGAAATGTAATATTTTGCCTTTTTAATATTTCCTAGAATATTTACCCTTCTAGAAGAGGAGTGAGCAAACAGACCACCTGGATAATATGGTCCAGGTAGGCAATACATTAAAATGTGTAAGACTCACCTTAAGTGATTTCTGACACTTGGACCCTTTTAAATTTATGGGCTACATTTTCCCTGCAATGCTCATTGCTTAGTATGCAGGTTGTAAGATATTAATTCTTGAATTAAGTACCGTAATCGATCTTGCCTAATTATACTGTGATCTTGGTGTGCCTTTGTAGCTTAATGAACTCAATAATACAAACCTGATTGGTATGAAATCAATTTATATCACATATTAAAATAAAGTAAAATAAATATCAATGTTATTTATTTAACACTGACAAATATATTTGGTATTCTGTAGTACTTTTTTCTCCATACTAACTTCAGTATTATGTTCGAATTTTGGGAAACAATTATATCCACATTTTGAAAGTGATAAATTTTGGAGAGTCATTACTTTTATTATCTCTTTCTGAAGATGAAAATCATAATAATAGATTTGTGCTCACAATGAATTGTTTAGAGCATCAATGGCAGAGTAAAAATATCTTAGGCTTTTTTGTTTAACAATTACTGAATAGGGCAGCGATCCCCCAACCTTTTTGGGGAACACAACTTTTTCACAGTCCAGGGTGTGGGGAATAGTTTTGTCCGCAACCTACATGCATAGATGAAGCTTCACTCACTCACCAGTCGCTTGCATGGCCCAGTTTTTAACAGGCCATGGACCCTTGGAATAGAGCATGCAAGTTCACATTATCTCAAGGACACATTAAAAAAAATGAAAAGACATTGAAAACAAAGACAGGTTACATAACAAGCCATATCAAAACCAATGTCCTAGCATGTTGTGTAAATTCATATTTTTGGGTTTATAAGATGTATTGTATGATTCAACAACATGTGAGAATCCAACCAATATTCAGCAAACTATGGCTAAAAACCCAATTCTTAGTATAATTCTAGGAAACATGATTGTAATCACTTTGAGCCATAATATATTTGCTAAAAAGATGCGGTTTTCACAAACTGGGGTAATGCAAGAACAATTTTTAAAAATGAAACCCAGACTTACTGTGCAAAGGATATTTTATTCTTAAGAACAAAAGGCTCTATTCTCAAGGGTAGATTACAGAGGAAATGAGGTGCATGGATTTGGTTTTTGAGAAGAACTGGTTTTTGTTGTGAACAGAGATCTGTGATTTATATTCTGGTTTCACTGTGTGCTTCCTGCACAGTTTGGGATGCTCATGATTTGGGCTTTGATCCTGTTTGAAGCCGGGAAAAGATAGATAACTCTTCCCTTTGGATATGTAGATTCCACTTCTACCATCTCCCTTAATCCTCAGGGAATCCCTGCCTCACCATGGAGTCAGTGAAGTGCCAAAAAGAGGGGGGGGGAGATCAGAGGTCTTCTTAATTTCTAACAATTTCCTCTCTTTGCATGTATCTAATTTATTGGATCTTGTGCACCAATAAAAAGATCCCTAATAGCTTTAATTTATGGAGGTCTGTCCTTGCGGGTTATAGGAAATATTCTCAAATTTGCCCTAAGGGTGTACATTAGAAAGGAGAGCAGAGCAGAAAAATATGGTTATTGCCAACCAAATTCCTTTTATTCTATGTGAAATGATTAGATTACCCCAATAAATTCAATCTTCACAATATACATACCCAGTCTTCCATGAGAATTCCCTGGAGTTTTATTTGATTGGTTTTTTTCCTAAGGTCTGACTTGGCCATATGTATGTTGTAACTATAACAACATTAAGAAGGTCTCTGATCTGCCACCCCCCTCTTTTTGGCACCTCACTGACTCCATTGTGAGATAGGGATTCCCTAAGGATTAAGGGAGATGTCAGAACAGGTAAAAACATAGCAATAATTACAAGAATAGAGATCAATGGTCATTTTATCACCATCACCCATTCCATTAAGTCAATCAGTTGAACAGACAGTCCCAGTAAAAATAAATTAGTTATTGTTGTATTTGGCTGCTGAAATGCAGAAGAGGCATCTCCCTTTTTTCTAGTGGAGGCATCAATATTGTGTGATTCTACTGGAGCGCTCCTTATTGAAGTTACTGCAGTCCTCATCCTATTGAAGTCATCTGAAGTCATCCCCATTATTGTAGGGGAACCGGGCTTGTATTACCCCATACACACCATATATCTACTCAGTAATGGTAGGTCTGTTCCATTCACAATGATGTCACTAGAGTTCCTGCAGCTCTCCCAGTCATATCCACTAGCAGGAAAGCAGGCTCTTGTTTTCAAATCTTCTATGCACAGACTGCATGATGATGAGTGGGTTCCACTCCTTCAGTGGTCAGACCGGAGACAGATCATCTGGGGGAAAAACTTTAAGAAAATTGATGAGTCCACATCTACATTTTTCCTGTTGGTGAAGTAACCAGAGTACCTGTGAAAAGGAACTGCCTGAATTCGCATTGCTGAGGACAGAAAAATTTCAGTTGGTCACTTTCGTTCCTTTTATAGGTGTGATCCATTGCTTATGATGAAGCTCCTGGGCTGAATTTTTAGAGACAATAAATAGGAAAAGGTTAAAATAATTGCAAAACAGATTAAAATCACCTGGAGGAAAAGTTTAGATTGACCATTACATTCCTACTTGCTTCAGCTGCAAAGGATTTTTATACTTTCCCATTTCTTTATTAATTTTCTAGAATGGGATCTTGTAAAGCTTGGAGGATATATAAGAATGTATTTATTATGTTTGGATTGCTTCTAGAGCTAAAAGTCAAAGGAAAAAATAGTTGTTTTGTTTCAGATAGAATATACCTATCCATGGAGGCTCTATCAAATGTTCCAAACTCTACCCTTTTTCTTGTCTATTTCATCCTGATGAGATGCCATGTTAAGGGACAAAGATGAAATTCAACAAACCTGCTCCCATAACTCATCTAAGTAAAATACACAGTGTAAAAGTCATGCAACTCAAAGGCTACCCCTGAGCTGGAATGCAAATCACAATAGGTGATTGCAGAAGCTTTTGGAAAGAAAAGCTATTTAATACGCTTCCTATTCAACAACATCCTGTCACCTCTTTTGCAGTAGCAGAGTTCTAAACATATGTTCCATTAGATCTTAAATTGCATTAAGCAAAAATATTACTCAGATTTTGATAAACAATATATGCTACATATTCCTCTCCCTCTCCCCTTCCCTTTCTCTGCCCAGAATAGCATTTCTTTCTCACTGGCCCTTGCTGCCCATAATCAGATTAATTTTCGTACAAGCAAAGCATATAAAAATCAAAGTTGTGAGCATTATCCATTCATCTCTTACAATATGATTTTCACAATTATAAAGGCAGAACACAGTCTACCGTCATCTTTAATATTTTGTGAAACAGCTCTCTTGAGTCTTCTCCACTCAAACTTTACCAAAACTCAGGAAAGATATGAACAAATTACCCACAAACATTGGTAGATTTGGGTACAAATGGGGAGAGATTCTTCTGAAAGCAACAATGAAGTGTATTCGAACATTGGAAAGCTAGAAATTGGAAAACAAGCTTCTGTTGGATTATGGATTTGTGGTTTCTTCCTCTTAATTAGCATATGTGATAATGAAAAATGAGTAGCAAAATAAATCAACCAAATATTAATTTCTTCCCCTTTCCTTGCAAATTTGACAATCAAATTACTGACAGGAAAACATATTTTGACCAAGATATTCAGAAGATTTTCACAACCAAAACTCTTGTCCTATTTCTTGGAGGAAAAGGAACAAGTATGGCAATCCATTTATCTTTAGAATTTGCAAGACACATACCAAAGAATATAAGCATCAATGGCACGTGGACCACAACAAAACTTAGGAAAGATTTATTAAGACATTACCTACAAACACTCAGATATCAAGAGGATATGACCCCCAACCAGCCCCACATTCCAGAACTCAATGTACAAGGAGGCTGGGAAAGTGGGGGGGGGGACATATCTGTAGCCCAGTGGTGGGATTCAATTTTTTTTACTACCAGTTCTGTGGGTGTGGCTTGGTGGGTGTGTGGCAGGGGAAGGATACTGTAAAATCTCCATTCCCTTTCCACACCAGGGAAGGTTACTACAAAATCCCCATCTCCTCCCAATCAGCTGGGACTCAAGAGGCAGAGAATAGATGAGGGTGGGGCCATTCAGAGGTGGTATTTACTGGTTCTCTGAAATACTCAAAATTTCCGCTACCGGTTCTCCAGAACTGGTCAAAACCTGCTGAAAACCACCACTTCTGTTAAGTGACTTTGGGTGCTAAATCATCTTGACAAAGTGCTTTGCATAATAGAAAAGTTTCTCTGTGCCTCAATCAGCCAACCCATCTCAACTAAATTGCATATTCAACTTAATTCTGTATATATACTGCACATGCATAGTAACCACTGATTTGGTAAAGCCATTTTACTTGTTAGAAGCACGATGCTATTTTGTGGAGTTTCAAAAAAGGTGCTTTACTCAGATCTTTGAGAAAGCAACTCCCCCTGCTCTTCAAAAACCTGTACACACATATTATTTCCTTCTCTTCCCTCCCCACCCTGGAAGTGAATAGAAATAGTACTATAAAAACCAGCATTGTTCCATTAAGAGAGAAATCTTGCAAAGTATTTAGATTTTTCAGTATAAAGGTAAAAGGTAATTGTTGGGGAAAGTGCCATAACTCTAGTTTTAAGAGAAACTAGAGAAAGATGATTGATTTGCAAATAAAAGCAGTGGTGGGTTCCTACCTGTTTGGACTGCTTCAGCTGCGTGACCCGTCAAAACCGCGTTCCACAAAAGCGCGGTTGACGAAATCGCGTATGTGACGTCATCACAACGCGACGAAAAAGATCGAAAAATTGAAATAAAAATTAAATTACAGCAAGCCGATTCACATAAAGGTAAGCGTTAGGTTAAGGGTTAGGGTTAGGGTTAGGTTAAGGGTTAGGGTTAGGGTTAGAGCGTTAGCGTTATGTTTAGCGTTAGGTTAAGGGTTAGCGTTAGGTTTTTCGTTACGTTAACGGTTAGGTTTAGGGTTAGGTTTAGGGTTAGGTTAAGGGTTAGGTTTAGGGTTAGGTTTAGAGTTAGGTTTGGGGGGGTTAGGGTAAGGTTTTCGCTTTATTTTTACATTTTTCGATCTTTTTCGTTGTGCTGTGATGACGTCACATACGCGATTTTGTCGACCGCGATTTTGTTGTCCGCGGTTTTGTGGTACAACCCTTCAGCTGAACCAGTAGTAGCTCGGTGGCCTGGGTCACTGGAACTGGCAGTGACCCAAGCCTGCGATGCCCCTGAACTGGTTCTCCTGGTGGTGCCATAGGCACTGCTATCTTGTTTTTGGCTTCTGTGCATGCATAGAGCAATTTTTGTTGTACTGCGCATGTACGCGCAAAGCACGCCCACACACATGGCACATCCCTGAGTGAACCAGCAGTAGCATCTGCCGGAACCAACCACCGGATGCAACTATATGCCTTGCTTCTTGGTTGCTGGCTTGATTTGCCATTTTGGTTTATCTATCTGTCAATCAATCAATCAGGGACCTTGGAGGTCTTCTAGTCCAACCTCTTGCTCCAGCAGAAGACTTTATATCATTTCAGATAGGTGGCTGTCCAGTCTTTTCTTAAAAACATCCAGTGATGAAGCACCGATAACTTCTGAAGGCAAGCTGTTCCACTGGTTAATTGTCTTCACCGTTAAGAAGCTTCTCCTTAATTCCAGATTGCTTCTCTTGATTAGTTTCCATCAGTGTTTCTTGTCTTGCTTTCCGGTGCTTTGGAAAATAAATTGACTAGCTTTTCTATGTGGCAGCCCCTCAAATACTGGAATACCTTTGGCCTTTTGTTGGAAGTATACATGAAAACATCATTTGTGCTCCTAATTCTTTAACTTTATTCCCTAGCTGTTCATAATCTCTTATTATTGTTTTCAGATTCATTGTTGCGTCATTGGTTCCTACATGAAGGGGGAAAAAGAAGTAGTAATCCATGGGATTGATTATTTAAGTAAAATACTCAGTTGTAGCTTTGATTTTTGCTCCAAGGAGACAATATACCTCCCTTGATTGACTACAGACTATAGTTCTGTTTCTCTCTCTCTCTCTCTCTCTCTCTCTCTCTCTCTCTCTCTCTCTCTCTCTCTCTCTCTCTCTCTCTCTCTCTCTCTCTCTCTCTCTCCCTCTCCCTCTCCCTCTCCCTCTCCCTCTCCCTCTCCCTCTCCCTCTCCCTCTCCCTCCCTCCCTCCCTAGTATGTTTTATTTTGGTGTAGTCTTCTTGTTTAGGCTGGGACTTCTTGCTTTGCTCATTGAGTTTCAGAGTAGTTAGAGTTGCCTCTAGGCCTGCTACTTTTTCTTCTAATTCAAGTAGTTTACATTTGATACATACATAGCTTGGGTCTTCTGTGGGCATAAACTGAAACATACGGCACACTTTGCAAGTCACTATAGTGTCAGTCTCTATTTCCATGACTTTTTTGTTTGTTTGTTGAAAAATTAAAAATGTCTAAAAATTAAATATTTTCCCTGTTGTAAAGGTACATTTAGAATACTTTACAAGAGTCCTTGGCCTTTTGTTCACTGTCTTGAAAAAATCACTATCTTCCCGATTTTGAAGTATCTGTTCTTTTGCTTTTGTATTCCTGTTTTTACTTTTAGAAAATGTGCACATCTGAATTCTTAACTTTTGACTCCTCGGAATCCTAACAAATTTCCAGTATAATTAGACCTCAATTTACCACCATTTATTTAATGACTATTTGAGATTACAACAGCATTGAAAAAAAGTGACATGATCATTTTTCACATTTTTAACTGTTGCAGCATCCCCATGAGCACCTGATCAGATTTCAGATATTTGCAACTGGCAGGTATTTATGACAGTTGCAATGTCCCAGGGTCATGTGATCTCCTTTTGTGACCTTCTGACAATCAAAGTCAATGAGGAGATCAGATTCACTTAACAACTGTGGCAAGAAAGGTTGTAAAACAGCAATAACACTTAAATTTATATAACACTTCACAGCCCTCTTGAAGCAGTTTACAGAATCAGCATATTGCACCCAACAATCTGGGTCCTCATTTTCCCCCCTTGGAAGGCTGAGTTAACCCTGAGCAGGCCAGATCAAACTACTGGCAGTCAGCAGAATTAGCCTGCAATACTGCACTCTAATCACTGCACCACCATGCCTGCAAAGCTCACTTAACAATTGCTTAGCAATGGAAAATTTTGGCTCAAGTGAGATTGTAAGTCAAGGACTACCTACTAAATTGTTTCTATGTTAGGTAATTAAATTAAGGATTGCAGCCTAACAAGAAATTCTTTCTTCAACATTAACATTATCAGTTAGGTTCTTAATTGCTAGTTGATTATTCGGGAGGTTGTTCAAGAAAAGATAAGCTGTTTTAAGAGGGAAATATACAATATCAGTGATATTATGGCTCCTCTAATTTTAATATCCTGAGCCATGGCCAGCAGTTCAATCAGGTGAATCCACGAATGCAGACAATTGGTGACAGCAGCAATCAGTATCCGGCAAGTAATGGCCAAGAATATAAATATTGCATCAGAAAGGAAAACCAAAGCTTCCATTACCATCTTCCTCACCAAAGTAAATTGTTCTACATTTTGCTTAAATGTGATTTTCTGTTGGAAAGGACAGCAGACACTTAGAGAATTTTGGGTTCTCCAATTCCCAATCTTTACTTTTTAAGGCTATTGCAAAAAGGGTTTATGGTAAATGGGTTATTGAAAATAATGTTTTTTATTGGGAAAAGGAAGCTTAAATAATAAAAGTTTGAGTTTTTAAATGGAAAGCACCTCCCATAGGAAGTTCCTTACTTGTAGAGTATAACACATAATTAGGAGATTAGAGACATCCAATGAGACAAAAGTGAGGGATGTCTCTGGAACACTGAGCAGATGGAAGTATCTAGACAGTAATTGTATTACTATTTTAGAATCAGTTATTCCATCTGGCTGCTGTGGGCTGACTTTAAGCAAAGAATGGCTATAAGTGATCATGAAAGGGAATATTATTAGAAGGTGCTAGCCATTAGAACTAAGCGTGCTGGCCATATTTAGAAAACTGGAAATCTTTCTAGAAAAGGACAAGACTACACATTTCTGGTCAGTTTGATTGATTTCATCCATGGCCATGTGGGAATTTCTATTGTGCTTATCAGAAGCCTAAAGACTCATAATTTTCTCCATGCTGGCATGTTTCTTTTACTTTAATTTGCTCCGTTTCACCCACATTTTTCATTTCCACGCATTGCTAGGTGTTGTTTCACTCTTGCAATGAAGACTTTACCATTAGCAGTCTACCCTGTGTGTCAAACCAGACACAGTAAGAACTGTGCATTTCAGCAGCATTCTCGTTGTGGTCCTGATTTTGTCCAAACTGGTTTAGGAACTCCTATAGGCTATCTCAGCTACCATCATGGACCTTGGGGCCTTCAAAGGTAAGTAATATGACTTTGATTTGAATTGGGGGAAGGTCTTCTGAAGAATACGAGTAACAATAAGATAGACAAGATTAGATAATGCTGAGAGATGTGCTCACTATCCTTTTTTTCCCCTTTGTATGTTTCTAGCATTACAAATTTCTGTCTTCATCAGTATGTAAAGGAGAAAAAGTGCATAAGTCATTTTTTTCTTGTATTGCAAGAATATAATTGTATCTTCTAATTATTCCCCTACTGAAATACTTCTTAAAGCATAGGTGTTTTGTTGGAAACTATGCTGCAGGATTTACTTGTATTTTTATTGTGGTGCAAATATCTGTAGTTGGAATTATTCTGATGAACTTTACTGACATTACATTTACTGAGTATATTATATTTTGATCAGTATTACAACAGAAGGAGATTATTTGAAAGATCCTAGTTTTAAAAAAATATAATATCTCCATTTGTGAAAAAGGGTTACAAGTTAAAAATAATATAGAGTTTGCTACAGTGTCAGTAGTCCTTAGTGGCGATCAGCAAGATAAAAAGAAGGAAAGAGAATATAAGAGGGATGTTTGGATACACACAGACACATACAGAGATATACACACATATATACACAAATATGTATATAAACTTACATATACATATACATTTTCCATAATATTCTTAAGACTGGACTTTAACAGACAAAATAATGTTAAATTCAAATAATGTCTAAAAAACAAGAAGTGTTTGATGCCACACAATCAAATACAGAAACAATGAGACTGAAAGCAAGAAATTATGGAATGGGATAAATCACCATGGTCACTTGGCTGCTGCCACCTGACTGTGGACAATTGGCCACCATCACCTTTCAATGGGATATCTTACCCCGGCCAACTCACTACGTGGCCAACTCGCTGTGAACCTGGGCCTTTCGCTCTGGTTTCCAAAGCCGGCTTGGCTTAAGGGAAGTGAAAGCTCCTGGCAACCTGCACTTTTTCTCCAAAGAGTTCCTCACCTCTCTTTCCAGCCCCCGTCTCCGAAAGGCAGGCTAAGAGGGTTTCAAGCATGCTAGCTTTTATCTACATCAGAGGTGGGAAGTTGAAAATCATGCCTGGGTTTGGGAAGAAGGACCTCTCCTTTGACATGCTGTGCTGGATTCTAATGGATCCCTGGGAGAGAGAGGGGCAAACAAGGACAATGACTGGGTGATTCAATCTGGAACAATGACTCCCACTTAGTCTGCCCTTCACTATAAAGTGTATGTGAGGCAAGGACACCTTTAGAGAGGGAGAGCAGGAGGCCTATGTGGGAGTCATTGTCTTCAGTAGGAAAAACCTTCATGGTGATGGCTGTTAGGAGCAAGTCGCCCTGTCATCATCCCTGCTTGACCCTCTCCCTGCCCAGGAGTCCTCAGGATCCATTGTAACATGACAAGGAAAGATCATTTTCCTTAAGCCCAGATGCGATTGGCAGCGTGGCAGCTTTGATGCAGATAAAAGTCCCCAAGCACACATCCAGCCCGCCAAAGAAGAGATCCTTCTCTCCAAGCCCAAGCATGATTGGCAATTTCCCAGCTTGGGTGTGAATAAAAGTTCCCAAACTCAGAATGGTGTGTGTGTGTGTGTGTGTGTGTGTGTGTGTGTGTGTGTGTGTGTGAGTGTGTGTGAGAGAGAGGGGGGGGAGGGAGGGAGGGAGAGAGAGATAGAGATAGATAGATAGATAGATAGATAGATAGATAGATAGATAGATAGATAGATAGATAGATAGATATCAAGTATGGAACAATGACTCCCAGTTATTCTGCCTTTCACAGGAGGGCACTGGACAACAAGATGCGGAAGCCTTTTGAGAATGAGTACAGGTCGGCAGCAACCTTCACTCCCTTAAGCTGGGCTGATTTTGGAAAACAGAGCGGAAGGCCCAGGCTTGAAGCAAATTGTCCCCTGTAGCCAGGTGGTGACGATTTGTCATAGACCCAGGAAATTTATATTCTCATTCTCTAAATTCTTTAACAATTAGTATTCTTTGTACTTAAATGCTGGAAGAAAAGTTTTGAATATTCTATTGCATAGGTGTCAAACTTGCTGCGCCACATGACATTTTGTGATGTTTTTCCCCTTTGTGGAGCTGGGATGGTTGTGACCTGCATATGATGCATCCGGGCCTTGGGCCACCAGTTTGACACCCCTGTTTTAATGGATATAGTATTTAGTGCCTGCTAAATTAAGAGCAGGATTGAGTTGGAGGCAAGGCTCATACTTCAATTTGCCACAATACTCCTCAGGAGGAAACAATCCTCCCACTCTAAGTGGCAAACCATTTGTATGAACTAGATCTAACAGGCTAGATAAGATATCAGGGAAAAGGTTAAGATCTGCATGGAGGAAGCTCCTGCTTGTGAAAAAAATTAGAAAACTCAGCCTTAGTTCCTCTAAGATCATTGTTGTTTAGCAGCTTCTGATTAGCAAACACAGATAAAGCGCTCAACATGACATTGAATAATCAAGCTGTATGACTATTAGGTAAATAGAGAATGAAGAAATAAGGCTGCTGTGTCACAGTCTATCAGGATAATGACCTAGACCAGTGATGGCGAACCTTTTTCACCTTGAGTGCCAAAAGCACATGCAAATGCGCTACCACACATGCTTGCGTGCCCACCCCCATAATTTAATGCCCCTCATGCTGTGCCCCCTGAGCATGTGTGCATGACCCCCCCCTGCTGCCCCATGCTTTGTGGGAGCCTGGGGAGAGTGACAACGGCCTCCCCCGCCCACTGGATGCCCTTCAGCAGCCAGAAACAGCCCATTTTTCTACTTATGGTGGGCTCAGTAGGCTTCAAAGCCTCCGGAGGGAGAAAAATAGCTCAACAAGTAAACCAGGGTCCATTCCCAAACTTCCGGTTTGTGCATTGGGCGGTTTTTCGCCCTCCGGAGGCTTTAGGGAAGCCTCTGAAGGGCGAAAAATGGATGAAAATCAAACCTGAAAATCAGCTGGCCAGTGTGCGCTGGAGCTGACAGAAATGGCTCTATGTGTCACCTGTTGCACGTGTGCCATAGGTTCGCTATCACAGACCTAGACCAATGATGGTGAACTTATGATATGTGTGTCAAAGCTGGTAACCTACAACATTTTGAGTGACACACCAATACTATTTTCAAAATTCAAAATTGTTTTTAGAGGCTGCAGGAGAATGGGTGTGCTCTCCAAACTCTCCAAAAATCATATGAAACGGAGCATGCTTTTGTGTGGATTTCAGAGGCAACAGAAGCCATGGAAGAAAGAAGGCCTTATTCTGTCTAAAAGTATGGTGCTTGAAGGTTACTGCCTGAAAGTTATAGTGTGCGGCAGATTTTGGGGAGCACTGGGCGGTGGAGGCAATTGTGCTTTGGGTGACAGCATAAAGTGGCCTTTTTGAGTGGCAGCAGTAGTGCTAGGGCTGAAGTGGAGATCAGGCCTCAAATTCAGGCCCACCTTCAACACTGCTCCTGAGTGCCACTGTTCAGAGTGGCCTAGATGTACCTGTATGTGAGGGAGAGATAGAGAATTGTTCTGTTTTGTTGGGGGAGGAAGGGGAACAAACCAGCACAATCAAGTTAGGTATTTTCCAATTTTTTGACTTACTGAGCCAGAAAGGTTTACCATCTAATAGCTAAACCAACAGGCAACCTACAGAAGTATTCAGATTAACTTCCTCTTTAATCAAAAATCTGTCTCCAATCACATATGCTCCAAAGATAAGGAAGCTTTGGGTTACAGCAAGCCATGGGTTTATGTCTGCGCAGATCTATATAAGATCTTTATTGCCATCTCTGAGAAGAATCGGTGCCTATACTAGGCACTATTAAAAAGAATGTAATTGTAAGGTTAAATAATAACATCCCAAAGGGAGATTCAACCGTTACATCCTTGGAACAGACAAGCAGAACCCATTGAGTCCTATAGACACATCACTAAAAGAAGCTAGGTAGCTACTTACTGCAAAAAGAAATGCAGAGCAAACACTTATTGACCTTTTTATTTTACACTCAAACATCTTTGCTTAGTAATTGTAATTCACAATTATTTGACCATTTCTGTGAGGGACAGTCATAGAATCTTCTTGAGATCTGCCACTTTTTAAAGACAGAAATGTGGGCTTTTGTGGGCTTTTGACAATTTCATAAAGGGGGAAATGTACATGCAGATATTATCTTGTCATACAGATGATCGAGAAAAAAAGCTGTAAACTGGAAACTGTCTG
The DNA here is from genome assembly GCF_051295495.1 of Thamnophis sirtalis. Taxonomy (NCBI): domain Eukaryota; kingdom Metazoa; phylum Chordata; class Lepidosauria; order Squamata; family Natricidae; genus Thamnophis; species Thamnophis sirtalis. The sequence continues at coordinate 84,335,487 of NW_028261384.1, read as the reverse complement.
CCCCAATTTTTCAAAAGCAAACCATTTTGAGGGAAGGAAGCAACAGTTGTTTAGTTGTTTCCCTATAAATCATTCATTCTTGTTCTTGAAGATTGGCTAGGTGACTGAATTTCTCTAAATAATATTGTTTCTAACCTGTGAAGATACCAAGAAGCACAAAGAACACAGCCTGCAGAGATTTTTGTTTGGCTTGTTGTCCTGCTTGGTTGCCATTCAGGTACCAGAAAAACAAGTTGCAAATCTGCTTTTCTCCACATTTTTAAAGAGCTTCCTGATATTTTAAAAATTGTATTGTGCTGTAAGTAAATGTGCTTTTGCTCTCCTTTCAAATAAATCTTGAAACTACAAATATTCCAGTACAGGAAATCTAGAAATCTCAGCAGAAGGAAGGACTTTAAAGAATAGACTGTGTGGGGATAGAAAGACTCATAGCTTCCCAATTGTAAAAAATGCAGCATTTTTACTCTGCATATGGGTGTAGCTGATAAAGCTGTGTAACATGAACCAATTTGACCCTTAGTGGGTGGGTGAAAAAATGACTAAATTACAGCAGCAACTAAGTGTTGCATAGCAGGAAAAGTAGCTAACAGAAACCTGTCAAATACAGTAGGCCCCCACACCCTTCCCTTGCTCATCTCATGCAATTGCTTAAAAACAGACAAAGTGATGCAATATGAAGATGTGCATTCTTAGTCTTTTGCTTAAACAAACCTCTAGACTGATGTTTTTCCAACATTAGCAAAGTTTTAAGATGTGCCAACCAATATGGGGCTGAGGAATTCTGAGAGTTCAGATCTTTATACCTTAAAAATAGCTAAGATTTAGAAACATTGCTCTATATGTATTTTCAGTTGAGGGAATTTAAAATACACACTCAGACATTCAAAGGTGTTCTCACAGGATACTTTGGGAAACACTTTTGTTTTTTTAGATAGTTATTATCAAGGCGAAAACATTCTCTTTCATTTGTTCAAATTAAAACACTCTCCTACCATATATTGTTCAGGTGTAATAAGAATGCCACATTTTCAAATAATGATTTGTTAGTTTAAACATCCTTATAAATAAATTTGAACCTCATGTTGGGGAGAATCAGGTTTGGAAGATGATATCTTATTTTCTATACCAGAAACTAATTTTTCATTTTAATCATAAGAGAAAGATTAGATTTACAGAGGAATTATATTTAATTTTTTTGAATATTAATGTAAGTATTCCAAAAAAACAAAGGAATTTTTGACATTTTAAAGACATAAACTAGGAAAATTTCATTCTCAACTAAATTGTTTCTCTCACTACACAAATCAAAGTTCAAATTTCCAGTCCATAAAAAATGGCAATAGCAATTATCTCATTTATAAATATATTCAGAATTATGTAAAAAAACAACTGATTTCTATTCTAAACAATAGTTTAAGCAGCATATTAAGAATTAAAAATCCTATTGAAATTCCTGCCAAAATAGCTGAATTTCTAAACATACCTGTCAAAATGGGATAGTCCCTTGTCTAATTATTTTTAATTGGCAGATAAAAATTTATTCATGGTAAATGTGTTCCTACTGTTATTAATACTTCATGATTGATTTGCCCACATAATCTAAGCTGATTTAGTTATTATATTTATATCCTGTCCTTCTATTCAGTTTTAGCACTCAGGGAAGCTACCACTGAACCAAAAATATAAATTTATCTTTTACAATCAATGCAAACAATTATTTAACTGAAGAAAAAACATACAATCTGTTCATTTAACAAGCAGCAGATACTCTTGCTTGAGAGTATATCAGCATTGTAAGATAATTTGATCTTGAAATGATCACATCAGCCCTTTGAGGTAGACGAGGTCATGAATCAGACACAACAAAGATTATTGGAATTTTATTGTTACAGAGCATTATAACAAAATCTCTGACAGTTTCTCTTTCTTCTCTTATACCATGAATCAAGATAAAGTCATTTCCAGGGCAGAGATTTGTTTATTGTTTCTTTTATCTCCCCAGGCTTCTTATTTATTTATATTTATTTTTGCCCTCACTGTTTCCTTCAACAAGTTCTTAAAGATTTGGCTGTTCTCATCTGACAGCTTTTTTTGTATGATTTCTAAATTGGGAGGTTTTTGTTAGGCTTTAATGACTTTGTGCTTTGTTGATATGGTTATATTTTTTGACTTTTTTACTGTTGGTATTTTATACTGTTGTCGGTCTTGCAGTCATATGCTAAGATAATCTTTAGGCAAATTACTTGGAATAGTAATATATCTGATATTTTGCTCTTGAATCAAAAATAAACTTTAACTAAAAGATTAATTAGAAACATAACATACAGTGCAAATCTAACGTAGAGCAAAGCAATTACACTAATAGAAGACAAATGTCTGAAAATAAAAAGAGGACAAAATTGCTTAACATTTACATCACAATCAGGAGATCAAATTAATAGAGCTAAGGATAGTATGTATAAATCTTTCTCTTTAAATCCTAAGAATGGCATTGGGACAATGGAGTACAGAGGGAGTGGGGTTTTTGTGTTTTGTTTTGGTACATCTAGTGCAGGTAAACCTCAAGAGAATTTAATAGAAACAACATTTTTGGACAAAAATGAATTATTCTTTTGGGGGCTTGAATGAATCCAATCTCAGTAAGTGTTTAATGAGTTAGGACCTTTTGAATTTTGAATTGCTCATGGAATGAAATCCTCCATTTAGGGTGAATTGAAAAACAAATGCAATATCAAAACAAATGTTACCAGCATCATCATTCAAAATATAAAGATTGTTCACTAATATTTCTGATAGTGAGTTCTAGAGTTAAAATTCTAAAGATTAGTTCAGTTCATTTCTACGATGCTAGTTAGCCAGCCATGTATGGTTCCTTTCTTTTCCATTTCTTCTCCCCATCCTATCCATCCTCAAGCATCATGAGATCTATTTGGAGCCACTCAAACATATTTCTGTTGGGCTGCTTTTGGCATTCTGGTTCTCTTCCTTTCCTATCCTGAAGCTTTTGCCATTCTTCAAATCTTGGTTTTCCTCCAACCTTTTTGTACCTTCCCTGTCTAAGGATGGGTGGTTTATAAATAAGATTATTAATGCATTTCTCCTTTAGGGAATTTAGGATCTTATATAACAGTAATGCTAGATTGCATATCCATGCTTATATGTCTTTTTAATCAGTGCTTTATGTTCACAACAGGATAAAAGTGTTAGTTGAAGGATAATAATGGGATACAAGTCAACTTATTTATTGATTTATTTGATTGTTTCAAATAATCATATGCTGTTTCTGGTTTTAAAAAAATCACTATAAAACTATGATGCCATAAGATAAAAGATAAAAGAAAATGAAAACAGTTCACGGGAACTTATTTTTATGACTTCCAGATTGTTTGATATACTGTATATTATTTCAGTAAGATGTATACTGAAATGAGAAGAAAAACACAGGGAACTTTTAAAAGTGTATTATTTCAACTTTTCCAGAGTACAACCAACAACCACAAAAGTCAGATATTTTGAACCATGGAAAATTCTTCTCATCCTTTTGGCCAGCACAATTGCAGCAGCAATCATCATTGGATTCCTGACTTATTTTTCACAATATGGTAAAAAACATCTTATGGTCAATTTATAGAGCTGCTGTTTGAACACATTTGTAATTGGTTTTATTTTATAAATAGGCAAATTCTGCCATATTTTTATAATATGGAAATAACAGCTTATTTCCCAAGCCAATCAGACGTTCTTGCTATCCAAATAGAACAAAATACTTTTTCCTCACACACTGAATAAAAATAGATCTTTGCTTAACCATGGGGGAAAGTGAACATTTGATTCAGCTATTTCTATTATGGGCCTGCAGAGACTTCCTTGCTTACTTTTTTCCTTGCTGCAGTCCTGTGTGTAAAATGTAAGATAATGGATCACATTCTGCAAATGTATAGCCCTATACCCTGGGACATAGAGAAAAGAACCTCACAGTTGTTTGAATCCACCATTTATCTTTTTCAAGAACTTCTGAAAACATCATGAAAGATTAAATCATGAACCCCAGCCTAGGATTATTTAACCTAAACTATTTTCCAATCTTAGTGGAATTTTGACTGAACATTTTGTTCAAAAACCTGATCATGACTACCTAAATTATCTATTAAAACATTAATTCTATTACCTTTACCAATGACTTGAAAGAAAGTATTCTGTAAGTTTAGATATTTTTTAAATTTCTACTAATGGAAATATAATTTATTCATTAAACTTGTATGCCTCCCATCTCTTTACAGCTTACAATATCAATAAAGAGCATGATAAAACAATTACAGAATTAAAACATTAATCAGACATTAAAAGCATTTAGATTTTTGAAGCAGTGTTTGTAAAATGTCAAAAGCCTGGTAATGTTCCTTTTAATATTTCCTCTGCCTTCTGGGCAAAAGGACTAGCCTCCTCTGCCCTGTCTAGTGTGGTCTTCTCAATCCAAGGATAGAAATAGCGAGGAAAAATAAATCACACTGAGTATTTGGAAGTAGTATGTTGGAATTGCTAATTTAACACAAATCTTACTTTTTAGGTATTAGAGATCAAAAGCTATCATATTACAAGGGCAACTTTAAAATCACTGCTTTGCAATATAATGGTGCTTTGTCTCGGCAGACTTCAGACCAGTTTAAAGATTTAGGAAATTGGATTGAAAAACTGGTAAGTCTCTGAATTTTTACTTGTCCTCATTCTGGATTCAAATATATGGGCTTGAGGTACTTTGTAGATGTAGATTTGTAGATGTGAATTTATTGCTTTGTGTTGGATATGGAAATATGAGTAATTGTTGGTTCTTCAACAAAGCAAACATCTGTATTCAGCACTTTTGGAATCCAGAAATTTTTGGATTTTTCTAAGAATATTAATTGAAAACTGTGGATAATTTAAACTATGATGGATTACAGCTTCTGACCATACAGGAATGTGCATTTCTGAATTCATCTAACCTGTTTAGCATATGTTTTGAAATCAGGCAAAGATCCTGCTAATTTATATATAATAATATGACTGATGTGGCAATTTCCCAAATATTTTATTGGTTAATTTAATTAATGGTTAACTTCCATTCCCCATCTCTTTGTTCCTAGTCCAATTCCATAGTCAGTTTAATGCAAACTGATACTGGTAATTACTTTTACTTCTTTACTTCTCAGAATGTTTGGAAGAGGCAGAGAGTAACATCAGACAATAAAGGCAAATGTAGCATTCAGTCAGGGGCCCATAGTTCCTGGGGTGTCCTACCACCTTCTAAGTACCAAAGGGAAACAAAAATAAATGGCTTGTGGCCCCTGTTCCACATTTTTTGGTTCACAATGTATTTATTTTTGTGGTCATTTCATCATATTCATTTGAAATGTTAGGAGAGTCTGCCTAATTCAAGGGTTCCACTTTTTCTGTTACAACAGCTTGAGATGTAATTGTAACTAACCCTGGAATTAGTATCGTAAGCTGTGTTGGTCATACCAAATTTTATGAACTTTTTTGTAGTGGTTGTTAAGTGAACTGTGGTTATAAAGAGAATTCATTGTCCAAAGTGGGTGTTTTTTTGCTGGAAACTGGAAATTTAAAAAAGTCATAAATTGTGGATATGTGATTGTGGGATAATACAAACGAATATAAATGCAGGTTGGTTGCCAAGTGCCAAAATGTAATGACGGGACTCTGGGGAAGGGTGTCCATTGGAACTTCGAGTTTAGGTCCTATGTAGCCCTGGGGAGATCCATTGTAACTTTGATGGTCACTGAGCAATTGGTTGTAAGTCAAGGACTACCTGTATTAAAAAGACAGCAAAAAGGCTAAAGGACAACATATTGGCATTTTTGCAACAGCTATTTCTCATAATAGCTATTGTTAAAAGGTCAATAAAATGACTTTATTACTGTATTAATAGGAATGAAGGTAGTATGGGTAGAATTGTTCTCAACTGTCATGATTAAATCCTTGCAACTCTTCAAGGCTGTATAGTAGCTCAGATAAATAAAATAAAAATGAGATTGAGAAGATTTCTGTCATTTTCCTCCTCCTTTTTAATCATTTAAAAATCACTGATCATTTAGCTACATTTTTATAAAAAAAATCAGCTACCTTGAAAGAAAGAGTTCCCAGATTCAAAAAGGGAATTCCTGACAGTAGGAAAACTGGATAGCTCAAAAGAGCAACTTTTCCAAGCATTTAAACAAACAACTCACAGCTGAGCCAGCAACAAAGTAACTCAACTTACAAATTCTGCCCATGTTGTAAGATTGCAAAGGTCTGGAGCTACTTTCAAACTGATGAGAAATCTCATATGGGGGTGTCTTAAGCTGATCTTGAAGGAGCCACGTTTCATGCTTCTTGCACTGCAAATCTGTCTCTAGCTTTCTGGGAACAAATGGGCATTTCATTAATGAATTCTGTGCTAGGCATAATTTTTGTCCAGTTTATTTTCCCATAAACTGCTGCCATGTGGGGTTATAATAATTGCTCATCAAGAATGGAATGCCATCTGGGACATCAATCTTGCTCTATTGTTTGTGAAAAAATGTGTTGGCTACAAGTTTGGTTGGACCAAAATGGCAATATGGGCTTTGACCCAGAGATTACTGCTTGGAATGCCACAGGAAAGGAGAAGCAGAACCGAAACTTCCACCAGTAAACATTGAAACAAAGCAAAAATAATTATTTGGCTCCTTATCATGCCAAAGAGGTGCAGGAATGTTGGGTTTCTTGCTAGGAGGATGATTAACCAGGTATGTAACGTACCAAGTAACGTACTGGAAAATCTGGAAAATATGCTTCCAAGGTGAAGGTGAAAAATATTCTTACTGTCTAAATTAATAAAAGTAGCATTTTCTGTTAGATACTGCTTATGTAAGACCCAAAGAAGTTAATATCAATTGAAAACCAGAAATTGAAAATGCCATCAGTTGGGACTGGACAAAGTAAATAACTCTTAGAAGAGTTATTTACTTTGTCCAGTCCCAACTGATTACAGTTTCATGTTGCTTTGCTATGTAAAACTACTGTAATGTTATATAGAGCTAACAGATGGCATCTGAATGGTGAGTTCCTGATCCAAACTCTTTATACCAAGAGCTCTTTTGGTTGGACATCATTTGAGAGAGCAAGAACTGTGACTGTCATTGTGATGTCCTTTTTTAAAAGTACCAGTCTGAGTGATCTCTGTCTCTGTCTCTGTCTCTGTCTCTGTCTCTGTCTCTGTCTCTGTCTCCCTCCCTCCCTCCCTCCCTCCCTCCCTCCCTCCCTTTCTCTCTCTCTCTGTGTAGGAGATTAGAGGGCATCACGGACACATGTGGAACTAAGTAAGACTAAGCAAATGGAGGAGGGGGGTGAGAAGAATGCAATACACTTACGCATTTAATTCTGAGTATTCAAAAAGAAAGAAACTGAGTTATATGACCTTTGTTTGGAGGATTCAGTTAAATCCTCCATACAAAGGAGTGTGCTGCTCATACTAAATCATTTATAGCATGATAAAAAATGAAATAAATATAAAAATTATTGCAGAAGAACCTTCAAAATATGTAACAGAAGATCAAATTTAGGTCCAAATGAATGTACACTGACCACACACAGAGAGAGACAAACAAACACAAACCCATTCTCTCACACACTGCATATACAGTATTCAAAATGCTGTATTCTGAGTTAGTTGTTGCTTCCTATTGTTCTCTCTCAACCTTTGAGATGTAATTCCTCTGAAATTCTAACACTATCTCTGGCTTCTGAAAAGTAATATATTATATTCTGAACTGTATTTTATTAAGAAATAGTTATATACCATTAAAAATACTGGCACTGTGATGTGGCAACTATTATTAGCATACTAAAATGCTGGCATGTTTATATGTAAATTATTTCAGCCACTCCTTTGAATAAAGTTGTAGTTCTTGTCATATGTTTTTTGAGAGGGATTTCAAAAGGAATAAACAAAGATAATTAAAGCTGTCAGGGCATAAAATGCTTTCGTCATCTAGGCTATGCAGAAGTACATGTTTAAGAAACAGTATAATTGCTGGAATAATTATGTATCCATAAGTGAGGCCCCAAGCAATTCCACACCAGAGCTTAAGCTGCTTGCCTCCTATGTTGCTACTACTGTTTTCGAATGTCAGCTTCAGAAATTCCAGTCCATTTGGCAGTGGGATGGCAAAGATGATGGACTGTATCAATCTGGTCTAATGCAAGACCCAATTGGTTATTTCTCTGCTTTTTGTCCTTTCCATTCCTGAAGGGATAATAAATTCACTCTCTGGCTCTTGGGTGGATTGGCCTACCAGAGTCTGTCTTTCATTTGTGGGGTTTTTCCCCTCATCAATTTTGTATTCAAGAAATGATGAGTGACCTATATTGGCAGTGGGCCAGTGAGAAAATACAATCCCATCCACCAAATTATTTTCTTCCATGGTGCAGAAGAGAGGAAGGATCACCTCGAGTCCCACTTTCCATCTCAATAAAAAGATTAAGTGTTAAATTATCAATAATGAAATAACCTCTGGGATTGTCCATAGTAATTACCTACTATATTGTTTCCAAGAGTTCAAAGTGTCTGTTGATATATAGTTAAGGCATACTATTTCCTGTTGTTCATGTCTTTCTTTCTGCACTTTTAAATGAATTTAAAGTTTGCTTATATTTAATGAATAAACATCAAGCTTTTATTGTTGTTGTTGGTTGACTTGTATATATTTGCTGTGATCTGGCTATAGGATTATACAGTATGTTGGGTTGAAACCAAATTAGGAATTATCCATGGTAATTTTCTATTTCAGTCACTTGAAATAGAAGCTTTTGTTAGCTTAATCCTGTCTTTCATTGACACTCAGTACCAGCTTTCCATATTCCAGTTTCAGTTACATTTTTCAGACAAATGTAATTATGTTTTTAAAGAATGGTGAGGGGAATATGCTCCTTTATAAAGAAAGATTCCCCTATATGGCTAATTAGCGGCTTGTGAGGCAGACAATATTAGCAATTTCCAGAGATAAAAATCTGAAGAATGTAATTGTGATGGGCTTATCAGTCTGCTAGTTCAAAATTTGCCTATGTAAAAGCAATAGATTTAGATTTGACTTGCCACAATCAAATGTGACAACTCTGCTCATTGTACAATACAACATTATCTGACTAAGGTTTTTTTTTAAACATATGGTAGTTAACAAATTCAAATTGCACAACATTAGTTATGATAGTAGCAATGTTTCATGTAGGTAGTTATGAAATGTCTAAAAAGCTGGAGCCAGTTTCATTCTGAATGGCTTTCCAAAAGTAACATCTGTTAGGAGCTTGTGTTTTCAGTAGTGGAAACGAAATGAGGCTTTGTTAAACTCTGGACTTGAAATGCTTTCCTTAACTTGGTCTCCAGAGTAAGAGTACTCCAGAGTTGGGAGTATGTAATCCTAGCCACCATACACAATTGATTGCTTGTGTTTTCATAATCGAAGACTTTATGGCAGGTGTGAATTTGGTAATGGCAGGAAGCCACGGGGGTGGTTGAGGGGACCAGAGACACGGGAGAGGGTCGGGGTATTGCGGTCGTAACAGGGAGGGGCAGATACGGCGGGGACTTTAGGGCAGGCCATTACCGGGGAAGGAGGGTTCGCTACATTACAGAGATCCCTCCTTCCGGCCCTAGGAGTCCCACTCCAAGACCAGATGGCGCAAGTAGTCAGGACCCTGGTCTCAGGCTGTTGTCGCTAAATGCCAGGTCTGTTGTACATAAAGCTCCTCTCGTCCGGGACTTAATTTTAGACGAGAGGGCAGACCTGGCATGTATTACTGAAACCTGGCTGGGCCCAGAGGGAGGAGTCCCCCTTGTAGAGCTGTGCCCAGAAGGATTTCAGGTGCTGCATCAGCCGAGAGCCCAGGGAAGGGGTGGGGGTGTGGCCGCTGTTATCCGGGAGTCGTTAGTTCCTCGTAGGGTCCCTGCTCCGGAGATTGTCGGGTGTGAGTCTTTGCTGTTAAAGTTGGACCTCAAGGGTCAAGTGGGTCTGCTGCTAACGTACCTGCCTCCCAACAGCGTTGCAGCAGCCCTCCCCTCGCTCCTCGAGTCGGTAGCCGAGCTGGCAATTGAGTTCCCTAGGTTGATGGTCCTGGGGGACTTTAATTTGCCGTCGCTCGGTGAAAACTCTGATGGGGCGCAGGAGTTCATGGCTTCCATGACAGCCATGGGCTTGACCCAAGTAATTCGAGGCCCAACCCATTCAGCGGGACACATGCTTGACCTTGTATTTCTCTCGGAGCAGTGGATTTGTGATCTTGGTCTGAGGGGGAGTGACATCATACCCCTGTCGTGGTCAGACCATTGCCTACTGAGGCTCGACTTCCGGAGGCCAGACCCCCACTGTAGGGAGGAGGAACCGACCAGGTGGTTCCGCCCCAGGCGTCTTATGGAACCGTCAAGGTTCCAGACAGAGCTTGGGGTTATTCCTGACACTTTCGCCCACAGTCCGGTGGAGACTCTGGCTGCTGCGTGGCACTCGGCAGCGTCGGAGGCCCTCGACCGGATTGCGCCACTGCGGCTCCTCCGAGGCGGCGGATCCCGGAGACCCCCTTGGTTCACCGAGGAACTCCGGGAGATGAAGCGCCGGAGGAGATGCCTAGAGCACCGTTGGAGGTCCGATAAGTCCGAATCGAACCGAGCAATGGTAACCACCTGCACCAGGGAATACACCAGGGCACTTAGGGCAGCAAAAAGATCGCACATAGCCACCCTGGTAGCATCCGCTGAGTCCCGTCCAGCCGCCCTGTTTAGGATAACCCGCTCCCTATTGAACAAAAGGGAGGCGGGGGAACCCTTGCAGGGCAGAGCTGAAGAGTATGCCCAATTCTTAGCGGACAAAATTGCTCGGTTTCGGTCGGACTTGGACTCCACCCCCGCAGTTCCAGCCGAGGCGCAGGGAGACCAAGTAGAACAGCTCTGGGTTGAGTTTCAGGACGTTACCCCCGGGGATGTGGACAAGGCCATGAGAGCTGTAAGTACCTCCACCTGTGTCCTGGATCCGTGTCCCTCATGGCTGGTTACTAACTGCAGTGAGGTGACACGAGGCTGGTTCCAGGCGGTTGTAACCGCCTCCCTTTGGGAGGGGAACTTCCCCGCCACATTGAAAGCGGCGGTGGTGAGACCCCTCCTGAAGAAACCATCCTTGGATCCAGCTGTTCTTAATAGCTATCGTCCAGTCTCCAACCTTCCCTTCTTGGGGAAGGTTGTTGAGAAGGTGGTGGCCTTCCAGCTCCAACGGTCCTTGGAAGAAGCAAACTATCTAGACCCCTTCCAGTCAGGCTTCAGGCCCGGTTACAGTACAGAAACCGCTTTGGTCGCATTGATGGATGATCTCTGGAGAGCCAGAGATGAAGGACATTCCTCCATCCTGGTCCTCCTTGACCTCTCAGCGGCTTTCGATACCATCGACCATGGTATCCTTCTGCGACGACTGCGGGAGGTGGGAGTGGGAGGCACCGTGCTACGGTGGTTCTCCTCCTACCTCTCGGACAGGTCACAGTCGGTGTTAGTGGGGGGGCAGAGATCGTCCCCTAGGCCCCTAAATTATGGGGTGCCTCAGGGCTCGGTCTTATCCCCCCTACTATTCAACATCTACATGAAACCGCTGGGAGAGATCATCCGCAGGCACGGGATTAGATACCATCAATATGCGGACGATACTCAATTGTATCTGTCCGCCCCGTGCCAACTCAATGAAGCGGTAGACGTGATGAGCCGGGGCCTTGAGGCCGTTATGGACTGGATGAGGGTTAACAAGCTTGTGCTCAACCCAGAAAAGACCGAGTGGCTGTTGTGTTTTCCTCCCAAAGATTTGGCTAATATTCCACCACTCAGGCTGGGGGGTCAAATTTTATACCCCTCAGAGAGGGTTCGCAACTTGGGAGTCCTCCTGGATCCACAGCTGTCATTTGACCACCACTTAACGGCTGTGACCAGGGGGGCATTCGCCCAGGTTCGCCTGGTGCGCCAGTTGCGACCCTACCTGAATCGGGAGGCTCTCACAACAGTCACTCGGGCCCTTGTGACCTCTAGGCTGGAATACTGCAATGTGCTCTACATGGGGCTGCCCTTGAGGAGCATCCGGCGACTTCAGCTAGTGCAGAACGCAGCCGCGCGAGTGATTGCGGGTGCACCCCGATTCACCCGCATAACACCTATCCTCCGCGAGCTGCGCTGGCTACCTGTCGATCTCCGGATGCGCTTCAAGGTGCTATTAATCACCCATAAAGCCCTACATGGCAGTGGATCTGGATACTTGAGAGACCGCCTTCTGCCAATTACATCCCTGCGACCGATAAGATCCCATAGATTAGGCCTCCTCCGTATCCCATCGGCCAGCCAGTGTCGGCTGGCAACTACAAGGAGGAGGGCCTTCTCAGCAGTAGCCCCGACCCTTTGGAACGAGCTCCCCGTGGAGATTCGTACCCTCTCCACCGTCCAAGCCTTCCGCATAGCCTTGAAGAACTGGCTCGCCCGTCAGGCCTGGGGATAAGGATTGTTACCCCTCCCAAATGATGAATGTATGTTGCTTACTATTTTATTATATGTTTCTATCTTAATGTCTGTATTCCCCCTTCCCGGTTTTGTGTGAGCCGCCCTGAGTCCCCTCAGGGAAAAGGGCGGCCTACAAATACTAATAAAATTCTAAAAAAAAAAAAAACACAACCCTGTTCTTTTTCTTGCCATTTTTATGATGTTGACTCATTTTCTTCTAAAGACATCTTGATTATTAGGAAAACAGACAGCTGCAGTACTTAAGCAGAGACACTTAATAGTACAAATTTAGAACATTTAAAATATAAAACCTTGTTCTTGAGATTATTGATGCTACGATATGTCAAAAATCTTAAATGTTACCCAACAAGGATAATTCACTATAATCTTTCTTAATGGAGCTTCTGCAACATATGGACCCTTTTTACCCACAGCATCTTCTTTGGCACCCACCAAGCCCTGTTCTTCAACTGTTAATTTTAGATGGTTTTAAACACATCATCTGTACTAAAAACAATACCAGAAAATCTTCCTCAATGCCATTCTGAGGGTATCTGTGGACCTCATATGGACCCTCACATTATTCTTAGCTATAGAATAGAGCTGTATCTCTGAGATTTCTTTACAAAAATACCAGATACCTAAACAACAACAAAATTATAAGCTGTGTGTGTATGAGGAGTTCTGTTAGGAGACTAGGGAGAGGTAGAAATCATTTTTAAAAAATAGTGTTTGCATTATTTTTGGGGGGCAAGTAAAATGTGTTCAGTGTTCCTCTATGTGTGCATATACATTGTTTTCACCTGGATTTATCTGTATGTGAGTGTGTGGTATTTCCTTTGGTTTTGTTGATTTGTGAGTGGGTAGAGTAGGTAGATAGCCTATCTGCATGTTTCTGTGATGTTTACAAGTGTTATTTGGGTAAATAAGAAATCTGATACTTGGCAGTAAAGCAAATGTGCTAAATTTCTGGACAAAAATGTGAGACCCTGAACTTTGACATCCTTATGGAAACTATGAAGGAAACTTAATATTCACAAGGGTTTTATCAAAATATTTCACTCTGAAAACTTTTTAAAATAATTTGAAACCTTTAGAAAGTAATTAAAATATATGAATATGCAATTTTAATTGGATTAGCCCCTACTGTTGTCACAGAGCAATAATTCTGAGAAATTTTATTTAACCCTTGTGTGGATGAGCTGGCCCACAGAGTATACTTACTACTTTTTGCTTTTGTGTTGCATTTTTTAGAGGTCTTTTGGCGCCCCTACATTTTGGTGCTCCTAGACCAGTGCCAATTTGGTCATAGAGTACCCTTGTTATAAATTTATGTAGAAATCATTGTAACTATTGTTATTGGTTTTTTTTTAGTAGAAATTCTGGCATATAGAAAAAGGTCTACTACGGGATACATTTCCAAGCTATATATGATGTAAACATCCAGTGTTATATGAGATATTGTTTATCATAAGACTATTCCTCCCAATTTTAAGGTAGCATTAACCATTGGGAGAAGGGAGAGAATGAGGCTAGAAATGTACACATGTATCTACAAATGTGATGGCAATTACTGTAGATCTCTCCTCCCTGCAGTTATATGCTGTTGCTAAATTAGGCTCTGTCTTTAGCTATGATTAGCCTGGGTTTCAGTGGTGGGTTTCAAAAATTGTTTGAACCTACTCTGTGTGTGTGGCCTCCTTTGTGGGAGTGGCTTGCTGCCCATGTGACCAGATGGGAGTGGCTTGCTGCCCATGTGACCGGATATGAAGATGCCGACAACACTTGTCAGAACCACCTTAAATTACCTCACACACAGCACTGGCATGCATAAGAATACGATGTAAACTTCTTTTTTAAAAGGTATCTTTGGCTTGCATTAAAACAACTTCAATACACGCAATGTATCTTACTTTTCACAGAGGCACTGAGTTTTATAAATATGAGCATGATAGTGTAGAATAATCATAACCAAGGACCAGTGGTGGGTTTCATATTTGATTTGATTTGATTTGATTTATTAGACATTTATAGGCCGCCCTTTTCCCTGAGGGGACTCAGGGCGGCTTACAATCAAAAAGGAAAGGGAGTGTAGGACAATACAAAAAGAAATGTGCACAAAAGTAAATTAAACAGTAAAACTCAACATTCACTCAGCATTCGGGAGGGGCAAAAATAAACTTATCCCCAGGCCTGACGGGCTAGCCAGTTCTTGAGGGCTGTGCGGAAGGCCTGGACGGTGGTGTGGGTACGAATCTCCACGGGGAGATTGTTCCGTAGTGTCGGAGCCGCAACAGAGAAGGCTCTCCTCCGAGTAGTCGCCAGTCGGCACTGACTGGCGGATGGAATACGGAGGAGGCCAACTCTATGCGATCTGATGGGACGCAGGGAGGTAATTGGCAGAAGGCCAATTTGATCAATATGGTGCCTCCAGACCCGTCCATCCGTCAACTCCACCCTGTAAGAGTAGGACCCAGTTATCGCCACTACCTTGCCAGGCAGCCAAAGGGGATGGGCTACAAACATAAATGACATCACTAGGGTGAACACCTTTGGGACCCCAGTGGAGTCTAAAGGCTTCTCTGGGGCAAAACTGGGATGCAGGCGGTCCAAACAGTTCTCAACCTCTTTTCCATTAACAGTTCCACAGGACTTTTATTGGTTAGGGGGCAAGGTGTGGAGTATTGGTGTGTATTGATCGCAGGGCAGCCACATAGTGATGGATAGCTTCCTCGTCAAGCTGATTCCTATGATAAGAGAAATCATTGGCTCTGAGGAAACATTTGAATTTTTCCACATATGATTCCCATGTTTCCAAAGTAGGGCTGAATGGTGTGAAGGACATGAGGACAGCCATCCTTGTCAAACCATGGCACAGTTAGGATCCGTTTGACCCAGCTGAGGTAATGACATCTCATCGTTTCCTGTGGCTAGCTCGTTCATGAGGCATTTAGCTCTTTGGATTAGTGACCAGCTAAATTGCCTCCTCAATACTCAATCCCACCTTGAGCTCCCACTTAAACGTGAACCAATCAGGAGCTCAGTATGTGACATAATTTAATTAGGGACCTTTTTTACTATCCGCTATTGACATATTTTTCATGAAACAAGAAATGCCTTTCTCAGGCTTCAGCTGTGATACAAATTATTTTAGAACCAGTGACATGAACTATTTTGCAAAATGGGCATTGGTTACTCACCTGATACTCCTCTTCTCCAAATGGTGGAGACATCATCCAGACATGGGTTATTCCAGTCAGTATCCAATAGGACTGGGTCTACCAAATTCTTAAGCCATGCCTTCTGTGCTAGGTTTCCCCAGCTTAGACGAAGGAAGAATCAAGGTAGACTGTTAGTCAAAACTGATGTCTCCATCATTTGGAGAAGAGGTATATCAGGTGAGTAACCAATGCCCATTCTCCCAATAGGTGGAGACATCATCCAGACATGGGACATACCAAAGCCTAATCTGTCCCATGGGCGGGAACAGAGTGAGTACTTAAGAATCTTGGTGGGCCACCACTTGCTGCAATACTCACCGTCTGAAGGCTGTATCTGCTGATGCACATCTGTCTAGCTTGTAGTGTCGGATGAATGGTGATGGCATTGTCCACGTAGCCGTCATGCAGATCTCCTCCAACGGGGCCTGGGAAGACCAGGCAGCTGAGTTGGCAGTGCTGCATGTGGAGTATGCCATGATTTGTTGTGGGACAGGAAGAGAGAAAGCTATGTAGGCTCTGGAAATCATTAAGCGAACCCAACGTCCAATGTCTGTAGAAGAAGCCTTGGATCCCTTCTTACCCCCAGGCTGGAATCGGACAAAGAGCGCTTCTGAACATCAGAACTCTGCAGTGCGCTTGATGTAAATATGCAAGGCTCGACATACATCAAGATAGTACCATTTGCATTCTAGCCGATGTGATGGATTGGGACAAAAGTCAGAAAGCACCAATTCCTGTGCTCTATGAAACACTGAATTTACCTCAGGTATAAAGGTTGGATCCAGGCAGAGAACAACCCTGTCCGGGTGGAAAATACATTAAGTCCTGTCTGGTTGACAGAGCTGCCAGTTCTGAAACTCACCTGGCTGTAGTGACTGCGACAAGAAACACAACCTTTATTGTTAGAAGGTACAGAGACATCAAATGTAGAGGTTCAAAGCGGGGCCCTATTAACATGTCCAAGACCTTGGTAATGTCCCAAGAAGGAAATCTATGTACAGTAGGAGACTTGAGGTTGGTAGCACTGTGAAGAAACCAGTGAATAAGGGCCTGAGCGGCTTAGAAACATTGATGGACAGAACTGAGGACAAAGCCGCCACCTGCCAACGGAGTGTATTTGGGGACAGTCTCTTGTCAAGTCCCAGCTGAAGGAACTGTAGAATATTAGGGATGGAGGCCTGCATGAGTGTAATACCATGCAACTGACACCAGGAAGAGAACTGAGTCCAAGTGGCATCGTACCGTGTTTCCCCGAAAACACAACAGGGTCTTATATTTTTTGACCCATGAAATATGGCCTTGGGCTTATTAGAGGGGGAGGGCCTATTTTTGGGGGGTTGCCGGGCAGCTGCTCCCTTGCGACCGGGCTCCCGAAGAGCCGGGCACAGCCTCAGGGGCAAAGCAGCCATGAGGTGATCATGCTCACAAGCAGCCACCTGGCAAACCCTCTCTCCAGCTGGGCAGAGCACCATTCCCTGACACAGGGAGTATCCATAAGCTATGTGGCATTCTGCCCACCCCCCAGCTCCGACAGCTTGGCACATTCGGGATACCCCCTAGGTCAGTGCATGGAGCTCTGCCAGGCTGGAGAGGGAAGGTTGCATGAGCACCTGCTCCATCCTCAGCTCTCATGCCTCCCAGCCTCCCTGGGCCAGCTGCCGCCGAGCTCCAAACAAAACCTTTTCTCCAGCTTCCAAACTCTGGAACTCGGCTTCCAATTCTTCCAGCAGCAGCCACTCTAGGAGTGTGCTGTATGTTTATGGGAAGGCTGCCGGAAGACTTTGAGGAAATGGTGACAGTGTCTCATTGGTGGCAAAGGAGCATTGCTACGCGCTGGCAGCGTGAGAGAAGCATTCGTTGGTGGTAATGGGCCCGTCGATGGCTGTGGGAGCAGCACTGCAGGGCAAAAGGGCTTAGAAACCCTGTCCGCAGCCACGCAGGGCCGCAAGGACAAAGCTCACCGAATTAAGCTGCAGTGCAGGAAAAGCAGCAATAAATGAGGCTGGAGGGATCAGGCAAAACCTGATCCCTACCACCACTCTCGATTGTCAGAAAAGCAATATAATTAACCAATTGATAATTTAGAATAGCCAATTTGGAATTTGGAATTAATTCCAAGAAAGAATTAAAGAATTAATATCTATGAGGAGAGATCACCAGACACAGCCAGTCCAAGGAAATGGACTAAGCTGGGGAAACCTAGCACGGAGGGAGAGGCTTAACAATTTGGTAGACCTAGTCCTATTGGACACTGACTGGAATAACCCATGTCTGGATAATGTCTCCACCTACTGGGAGAATCTTCAAGTTTCCAAATATCTTACTGTGTAAAGTTCAAAAATTGATAACAATATATGTGGTGTTTAATTCATCCTGATTATCATCAGTATTTTGTAGAATAAAGATAATAACTTTAATATTATTATTATAGTTGTACTATGTACAACTGTAAAGAGTAGTGGGAATGAGACTTCTTTAAAACAGGTTTTTGAAAGTCTAACAGCTATAGAGCAATACTGTACTATATACTGTTATATAGTACAGTATAGTACAGTTATATAGTACAGATATATACTATATATCTTTGTTATAAACTTACAGTTAGATGGGGAATAAAAGACATGAAGTTTGAAGAAGTTGTCTGCTGCCCTTGGTAATTTAAGCTGGTTCAATATGAAATAACTTCTTTTAATTTGCTCATACTGTTCTGGGTTGTTGAGCAAAAAAGGAAAAAAAGAAAGTTCTATCATTTGATGGAAGTAGTTTTGCTTTTTCTTTTTCTTTCTCTGTTGAAGTTAGAATATTGATTTATTGGGGTCCTAAAGGGAAATGGAATGTTATACACAAATAAAATAAAGGAATTTTCTGTCTAACAAATAAAATTATTTGATTTCTTTCTTCAGTAGATGGCTTGGAAGCTAGCAGTGATATAAGTATTTAAAGCCACATATTCTGATCTGTCTGCTTCAAAACATAGAGGTTGTCCTTTGACAGGGGAGTGAAAGAACATAATGGAACCATTAATGATAATAAGATAAATTAATGATAACAAAATAGAACATTTCAATTATTTAGGAATAATGTTCCATTCATCCAGGTGGAGAAATATCCATTTAGACCACGAAGCACATGTAGTAAAAAGAAACACCAAGGCTATACCTACTTATTTTTATTCCAAGGGGGAGCAATATATTCCCATGGCGCTGAAATTATTTGAAGCAAAAGTAATGATACAGGTATTGTATGGCATGCATGCAGATCCTTACTCTAACTTTGTATCAGCTGAGAGTAGTTTTTCAAGAGTCTAAATGTGCTTCTAATGTAAACCTAATGTAGGCTTGGAGGGTTTGCACCGGGTTCTAGTGAACGTACAGTACAGGTATTCATGAAATATTTAAAATCATTTGATTTGAAAATTACACCACTGCCAAAAACCTAGATTAGCACCATAAAAAGTCTGGATTCAAAGCCCACAACCCAGAAATCAAAGTTTGGATCGAAATGATGGCTACTGTATTGTAAAGATAGGCCAATGCTATTCTCTTTTGCTGCCCATCTGTTCTATTTTTGTTATTATTATTTAACTTTTAATATATGCTATTGGTTTGCTATATTTAGCAATTCTATATGTAACTTGTAAGTTTTTACTAATTTACATTCCTTGTCTGAATCCAAGCTTTCTTTGTTCAAACCACTTTTTTCCCCCAACAGATGTATGAGACATTTCACAATTCTGTTTTAAGACATAAATATAGAGGCTCACGGCTTGTCAAAGTGAGGTACGTAAAACCATAATTCAGAGACATGCCAGAAACCTCAAGATCTCTCTTCTAAAACAATTTGTGTACTTATGTGTATGTATGCAGCTTGTTCAAGGTACATATTTTCTATATGCCTTACCATAATTTTCTTCTTGATTTGCGATATAATTTTTCATTTCCCTTTGGTAACTTAATATGATCTGTCTCAATCATTCTACCATTATGTATTTATTTTATTTGTCATCCATTCCTGAAGGCTTTGGGAAGCAAAAATAAAATTGTCATCAAAATTATCATAAAATAACATAAAATATACACCACAGCATTTTGTTAACCTTTAGGTACATACTGAAATGTATTCAAGCATGTGGTGCACTGCTGTGCTGTATCCATACTGCTGTTTTTGTGACCATTACTTTTTGTAGATCCTAATCCTTTGGAGGCCACTGTGTTCTCATATGGTGCAGTTAAAATTAGGGGATGTTGGAGATTCTTTGAAAAATAAAATCTCATTTGAATTACTTCAAAAACTGAAAGGATTATGTACCTGCTCACAATAATTTATAAAGATAAATTCACAGTATTTTCCAGTATGAAATAGGACACTGGTATATATGCTTGTATGTATGTAGGTAGGTATTCACACGCTCATGCGTGCGCGCGCGCGCACGCACACACACACACCTACCTACATACATGCATCTACACACACACAAACACACACACGCAGACACAAACACAAACAGAAATATAAAGATGTTACTTTCCTGGCAGTATCTTTCTAGGAATTCCTAAAGTGGCCAAATGTGCAGTATATTGCCAATGCTTTTATTCAAGCATTGAAAAATACAAAATATGTTAACAATTGTATGCCTATATTTGTTTATAGTATTTATTCTTGCTCCTTAAGTAGTTAAAAGATTTTTCAAATAAACTCTTGCATTATTCATAATTATCAATAAAAGAAAATATTTATAGCTCAGGGTTGAACTATGGAGTCCTCATGGTCTCTGAGTTTGGTTGTTTGCTTGTAGACATTTTATTGTCCAATTAGGTAACATGATTAGTGTGGATGTAGCCTAGTACACTAGCTGGATAAACATGATCAGCACTGATGATATAACTTAATTGGGTAATGAAACTTCTGCAAGAATACAAATAAACTCAGAAAGCCCCAAGGTCTCCATAATCATAATTTTGTTAATATATAATATCCAAACCAACTATTAAAATTTGATGATGTTTCCTTAAGTCATCAAAGACTTAATTCTTAAGTCATCAAAGACTTAATTGTTATGAACCTATATGAACCTATGTTATATTAAAATATATCTACATTTAAAACGAAACTGTTTATAAGCTGTGGTGTTCTTTGCATAAACTGCCATAATTTGCCTGTCTCTGGCAAATGCATAGATTTCTTTTTTTTAATACAATTTCTGAAAAATCTTGCAAAGAAAGCTGCAGGGTTAGGTTTAAAGTTGCAACAAGGAAAAAGCAGAGAACAAGGAAAAAGCAGAGAACTCTGTATCTTGCTTATGCAGGAATGTATACAAGTTACTTGTCAGCGAAGGATCTCATCAGGACATGGGAGCAGCTTTTGTTTTAATTTCCTTTGCATTTGACAATGACAAAAGAAAAGACAAATGTAGGAGAGAAGTCTCTTGAGACCCATCTGGATCTTGAACTCCTGGGGTGTTGGCTATTTCTGGGGTGTTGGCTATTCCTGACAGCTTAGTATTGTCTCAAAGTTAATGAATTTCCCTCCTGTTCTCTCATCTAAGCCATTTATGAAGATATTGAAGAGTACTGGGCGTAAGATGAAACCTTGGGGTACTCCACTGCTTACTTCCCTCCATATAGATGTAGTTCCATTAAAGACTATAATTTGAGTATGATTTATCAGCCAGTTACATATTCATCTGGTGGTGAAACTGTCTATCTCCAGATTTTTCTATCTTACCAAGAAGTAGGTCGTGTTCTACTTTTTCAAATAATTTATTGAAATCCAAGTATAATATGTCCATAGCATTTCCTGGTCCACCAACATTTCCTAAACACTTTGTCAAAGGCTGCAATAAGATTTGTTTGGCTTGATCTGTTTTTGACAAACCTGTGCTGGCTTCTGATTATAACTTTGCCTGTTTCTAGGAGTTTACAGATCTGTTGCTTGGTTATCTTTTCCAAGATCTCCTCAGGTAATGATGTCAGGCTGATTGGTCTGAGGTTTCTTGGATTCCACTTGCACCACCACCACCATCCCCCCCCCTTTTTTGAAGATAGGAATTATAACTGTTCCTTTCC